>NC_050188.1:23911336-23913836 GCF_008315115.2 Sander lucioperca
GCTGATCACAGTGTTGATTAGTGCTCTCACGTCATCTCTTCCTTTAATACAAACACGACTAAAAGTTCTGTTGTTGCTGCTGACAAACTCAGATTATTATTGAGTGATAAGTGTCTGACAACATTATGGGATGGATCCCTACAGAGATAGACCTTTTAGTTAAAGAGTAAGATCCTTTTAGTTTAACATGAAACAGCCCCGAAATCACCATCACCAAACCCACCAGACTTCATGTAAATAATCAGGACTTTTATCATCGTAAAACACACTTCATTCAAAGTGGACAGAAACTAAATCAAACTACCAAAAGCCGTCTTGGTTCATCTTTCCACTGTTCCAACAATCACCACTCTGGTTTGGTTGAAATAAACCCTTGATTCACCCATTTACATGTGGAGATATGCTGGCTCTATACACGCTAAAAGTCCTGATTATTTACATGGAGTCTGGTGGAGATATGCTGGCTCTATACACGCTAAAAGTCCTGATTATTTACATGGAGTCTGGTGGAGTTTCATGTTAAACTAAAATGATCTTCCTCTTTAAGTAAAATGTCTATCTCTGTAGAGATCCATCCCATAATGTTGTCAGACACTTGTCCAACAGCTGACTGATTAATTCTGGAAATAGTTTGTGTGATTGTTCCCACTGATGTCCCCTGTGCTCTGTGTTGCAGAGTGGAACCAGCTTCCACGTGTTCGATCAGGGCCGCTTCTCTAAAGAAGTTCTACCAAAGTTCTTCAAACACAACAACATGGCCAGCTTCATCAGACAGCTCAACATGTGTGAGTACAGTAATGTTAGGGGGGGGGGCAGCTTCATCAGACAGCTCAACATGTGTGAGCACAGGTGGCTTTCTCCTCCAACAGAGCAGCCATAACTGCTATATATGTCCTTTATTTCTACAGAGATACAGACATTAATTTTAGGTGTGTGTGTGTGTGTGTGTCTCAGATGGTTTCAGGAAGGTGGTCCACATTGAGCAGGGCGGTCTGGTGAAACCAGAGAAAGACGACACAGAGTTCCAACATCCGTTCTTCATCAGAGGACAAGAAGGCCTGCTGGAGAACATCAAACGCAAAGTTACTAACGTATGTACATACATGTATATATGTGTGTCTGTGTGTCTCTGTGTGTGTATACACACACAGAGACACACACACACACACTGGACTACATCAAACGCAACCACCGTATGTATACATACACATATATATCTATCTATATATATATATATATCTATATATATATATATAGATATATATCTATATCTATATATATACACACAGACAGACAGACAGACAGACACGGTGAGAAACAGCTCTGAGTTAGTTCTGTTGTCTCTGCTGATTGGCTGTGTCCCAACTGAGAGCCAATCAGCAGAGACGTGTCTGTAAACTCATGGTGATAAAAAGCCAGAGAGCTCACAGCTTAACGTTTAAATAAACAAGGAGACCAGATGAACTGATGGTGGTGTCCATGGTAACGGCGTGTCTGTTCTCTGATTGGTCAGGTGCCGTCTGTGCGTCAGGAAGAAGCCAAGATGTCTGCAGACGACGTGCACAAGATCCTGAACGACGTGCAGCTGATCAAAGGCAAACAGGAGACCATCGACTCCAGAATCATCTCCATGAAACAGTGAGACCAGAACCAGAACCGGAGCTAGGACCGGAGCTAGAACCGGACCTAGGACCGGAGCTAGGACCGGAGCTAGAACCGGACCTAGGACCGGAGCTAGGACCGGAGCTAGGACCGGAGCTAGGGATAATCCTAACCATATGAGGAAAACATGCGTTAGTCTATAGCTCCAGCTGTTAGCATGTTAGCTAACCCTGTTCCTCTGTGTTTAGGTCAGACTATAGCTCCAGCTGTTAGCATGTTAGCTAACCCTGTTCCTCTGTGTTTCAGTGAGAACGAGGCTCTGTGGAGAGAGGTTGCCAGTCTGAGACAGAAACACCTTCAGCAACAGAAAGTCGTCAACAAGGTACCCAACACTAATCAACATGTTAGCATGTTAGCATGTTAGCTTAGCTCCTATCGGCAGCAGAACCAACCCGTCTCTCTCTCTGCAGCTGATCCAGTTCCTGGTGTCTCTGGTCCAGTCCAACAGGATCATGGGAGTCAAGAGGAAGATGTGAGTTTACTGCAGAATGTGTATATTTACTCAGTGACGTGTATATATATACCGTATATATATATATATATATATATACACACACACACACGTATAGGGGTGGAACGGTACACAGAAGTCAGGGTTCGGTTCATACCTCGGTTCAGACATCACGGTTAAACTAATCTACGGCAGTAGTCTTATCCTCCACTCTCTGGCCTGGACTACTGGAGCTGACTGGTCCTCTAACTCTGATGGGTCACCACCACTCGCCATACTCGTCCTTACTGCTGCTATCTCTGACTCACTAAAACTGCATACATAGGCAGAGATGGGCTACATAGGCGGAGATGGGCTACATAGGCGGAGATGGGCTACATAGGCGGA
>NC_050188.1:23923836-23938836 GCF_008315115.2 Sander lucioperca
AGTTGACAACCCTCTCAAATATAAGACAGTCTTAGATCCGCTGTCTGTGATTGCAAAATTCTAGCTGAATTATTGTGACACGACAGCTATCAATATCCAAAGTAGCCGAACGTCATGTCGCCTATTCATGTTTTTTCTCAAAGTTGGCAGTAACATGTCATACGTTTTTCATTAAATATATAGGACTTATAAGAATATAATCCGTACCGTTTTCTCCGAGGAACAGCTCCTCCCTCAGGCACTGGATGAGGTCTGCTCACTCTGCTGGTGATGGGCTCATTACCAGGCTGCCCGCAGATGCGCCTGCCTATTAATCTGCTTGATATTGGCCGATGCCGATTATGTAAAAAATGCCTAAAAATCTACCGATTAATCCTAATTAAAACCTCTAGTCTCCGCTGTATCTTCAGCCTGTCTGTTAACAACTGTACTGTAAATAAACAGCCTGATGATTCTCAGAAGCTGTTAACTGCTGCTGCAAATGTTCACTTCATACATCTACCATTATCATGGAAATAATTAACACAGGTCTCTCTGTCTGTCTGTCTCTCTGTCTGCCTGTCTGTCTGCCTCTTTGTCTGTCTGTCTACCTGTCTGTCTGCCTGTCTGTCTGCCTGCCTACCTCTCTGTTTGTCTACCTGTCTGTCTGCCTGTCTGTCTGCCTGCCTGTCTGTCTGTCTGTCTACCTGTCTGTCTGCCTGTCTGTCTCAGATCTGAACTGTCCAATCACGTGGACTGTATTGACAGCAGTCTGGAGAACCTGCAGAGCATCCTGAACAATCAGACCTTCACCTTCGATACGTCTCCCCTCATGGAGGTCAGTCTCTCATATATATATATATACACATGTATATTATATTCATATTTATACACATATACCAGTGCATTATATAGTAGTAGTAGCAGTATAATATAAAAAATGTGTGTGTGTGTGTGTGTGTGTGTTCAGTTCTTCAGTTCGTCCGGTTTCTCTGGAGATTTTGACGTTGACAGTTTGGACAATGTGAGTTTTCAAAAGCACTTCCTGTCTGAATATTTTCACAATAAAGCAGCTATTTAAATGTCCAGTCAGTCACATCATATAAACCAGACTAGAAAAGTAACGGACGTAGCAGCGGCTTCCAGAGCTTTCTAAAGACTTCATCTGTCTCCCTAACCCTTCCAGAGCTTTCTAAAGACTTCATCTGTCTCCCTAACCCTTCCAGAGCTATATCTGTGATCTATTTTTATTTATATATATATATATATATATATATATATATATATATATATATATATATATATCCGTTATCACGCGAGGAGAGCAAGAGGAACAGACTCTGGAAGTTACGTCCGTTATTTTAACAGTCGGTGGTTCAGACGTGTTTGTGTTGCCGTAACGATAATGATGATGTCACAGCTGTGATGTCACTGTTCCCTCTCAGCTGCTGTGTGATGACGTCCCAAACGGAGCCGATGACAGCGTGGACACAGGTAACCTTCTCACCTTTCTACGGCTGCTTCCATCTCCTCATATAATATATATATATATATATATATATATATATAAATAAATATATATATATATATATATATATAAATAAATATTATATATATATATAATAATATATAATATAATATATATATATATATATATAAATAAATATATAATATATATATATATATAAATAATATATAAATATATATATATATATAAATAAATATATATATATATATATATATATATATATATATATATATATATATATATATATATATATATATATATATATATATATATATATATATATATATATATATATATATATATATATATAGTGTGAGGAAAGTAAGTATTTGAACACCCTGCTATTTTGCAAGTTCTCCCACTTAGAAATCATGGAGGGTCTGAAATTGTCATCGTAGGTGCATGTCCACTGTGAGAGACATAATCTATCCAGAAATCACAATGTATGATTTTTTAAACTATTTATTTGTATGATACAGCTGCAAATAAGTATTTGAACACCTGAGAAAATCAATGTTAATATTTGGTACAGTAGCCTTTGTTTGCAGTTACAGAGGTCAGACGTTTCCTGTAGTTTTTCACCAGGTTAACACACTGCAGGAGGGATTCTGGCCCACTCCTCCACACAGATCTTCTCTAGATCAGTCAGGTTTCTGGGCTGTCGCTGAGAAACACGGAGTTTGAGCTCCCTCCAAAGATTCTCTATTGGGTTCAGGTCTGGAGACTGGCTAGGCCACGCCAGAACCTTGATATGCTTCTTACAGAGCCACTCCTGGTTATCCTGGCTGTGTGCTTCGGGTCATTGTCATGTTGGAAGACCCAGCCTCGACCCATCTTCAATGCTCTAACTGAGGGAAGGAGGTTGTTCCCCAAAATCTCGCAATACATGGCCCCGGTCATCCTCTCCTTAATACAGTGCAGTCGCCCTGTCCCATGTGCAGAAAAACCCCCCCAAAGCATGATGCTACCACCCCCATGCTTCACAGTAGGGATGGTGTTCTTGGGATGGTACTCATCATTCTTCTTCCTCCAAACACGGTTAGTGGAATTATGACCAAAAAGTTCTATTTTGGTCTCATCTGACCACATGACTTTCTCCCATGACTCCTCTGGATCATCCAAATGGTCATTGGTGAACTTAAGACGGGCCTTGACATGTGCTGGTTTAAGCAGGGGAACCTTCCGTGCCATGCATGATTTCAAACCATGACGTCTTAGTGTATTACCAACAGTAACCTTGGAAACGGTGGTCCCAGCTCTTTTCAGGTCATTGACCAGCTCCTCCCGTGTAGTTCTGGGCTGATTTCTCACCTTTCTTAGGATCACTGAGACCCCACGAGGTGAGATCTTGCATGGAGCCCCAGTCCGAGGGAGATTGACAGTCATGTTTAGCTTCTTCCATTTTCTAATGATTGCTCCAACAGTGGACCTTTTTCACCAAGCTGCTTGGCAATTTCCCCGTAGCCCTTTCCAGCCTTGTGGAGGTGTACAATTTAGTCTCTAGTGTCTTTGGACAGCTCTTGGTCTTGGCCATGTTAGTAGTTGGATTCTTACTGATTGTATGGGGTGGACAGGTGTCTTTATGCAGCTAACGACCTCAAACAGGGGCATCTAATTTAGGATAATAAATGGAGTGGAGGTGGACATTTTAAAGGCAGACTAACAGGTCTTTGAGGGTCAGAATTCTAGCTGATAGACAGGTGTTCAAATACTTATTTGCAGCTGTATCATACAAATAAATAGTTTAAAAAATCATATATTGTGATTTCTGGATTATTTTTTTTAGATTATGTCTCTCACAGTGGACATGCACCTACGATGACAATTTCAGACCCTCCATGATTTCTAAGTGGGAGAACTTGCAAAATAGCAGGGTGTTCAAATACTTATTTTCCTCACTGTATATATATATATATATATATGCTGCTCTGTGTTTGGTCAGTGTGTGTGCTGCTCTCTGATTGGTCATGTGTGCTGCTCTGTGATTGGTCCAGGGAAGCAGCTGGTGCACTACATGTCGGCCCCCGTCCTGCTGGAGGCGGAGCCGCCCGCCGACGACCCCCCCGCTGCACTGCTAAGCCCCGCCCACCTGCACTCTGACCTCTGACGTCATCCACCAGTCGCCATGGCAACAGGGCGGTCAGAGCGATGAAATCAGAGTTTTTATTATTATTATTATTATTATAATATTAACCGTTTATATGTCTTCTTCTTCTACTCTTTTTACTTTAGCTTTTTCTTCTTCGCTGCTTTAGTTGAGTCATTTTGTTTCCAGATGTTTCCAGCTGTTCTCTGGTAACAGCTGGAGCCAGAAAACAGCTGGAGACATCAGCTGGTAACCAGCTGATGTCTCCAGCTGTTTCCAGCTGTTCTCTGCATGTGTGTTTTCATGTGTAAAATATATCAACTGAAGAGAAACGGAGTATTTTTTGAAAAGTTTATTATGATGAATGACAGTGTTTAACCCCCCTCCCGTTACCACGGAGACGTCCTGGGAGGCCCCCCCCCCCCTCCTCCCCGTTACCATGGAGACGACCTTCACGGCTCATAGAATCTGAATCGGTTGTTGAATCTCTTTAATAAATAAACAAAATAAATAAAATAAACTGTCGGGTTTTTATTTCCTTCAGATTCACACACAACTAACCCAGACTATACTAACCCAGACTATACTAAACCAGACTATAGAGACAGACTATAGAGACAGACTCCATGTAAATAATCAGGACTTTTAGCGTGTATAGAGCCAGCATATCTCCACCAGACTCCATGTAAATAATCAGTACTTTTAGCGTGTATAGAGCCAGCATATCTCCACCAGACTTCATGTAAATAATCAGTACTTTTAGCGTGTATAGAGCCAGCATATCTCCACATGTAAATGGGTGAATTAAGGGTTTATTTCAACCAAACCAGAGTGGTGATTGTTGGAACAGTGGAAAGATGAACCAAGACGGCTTTTGATAGTTTGATTTAGTTTCTGTCCACTTTGAATGAAGTGTGTTTTACGATGATAAAAGTCCTGATTATTTACATGGAGTCTGGTGGGTTTGGTGATGGTGATTTCGGGGCTGTTTCATGTTAAACTAAAAGGATCTTACTCTTTAACAGATACATAGAGAGAGAGATAGACTTTATTAATCCGAAACTGGGAAATAACTGTTAACAGCGGCAGGTAAAGGTGTGTGTGTTTGTTAGTGTACTTGTATACAGTAGGTAATATCAGCAGTATAACATGATAGAGTTGCAGGTGATGATGAGCTCATCCTCACTATTAGGAAAGGTCCGTCAACGAAATAGACAATTCTAAAAGTTATAATAAAAAGTATTTAATTACCAGAACTGGTATGTATGGTGCGCACACACACACACACACACACACACACACACACACACACACACACACACACACACACACACACACACACACACACACACACAGACAGACACACTAGTCTCTCTATGACGTGGTATACCCTAAAAAAATCATGTCAGATGCAGGTTTTAAACATCTGACCTCAAAATCAGATGGAGCTGTGACGTCAGGCGGCTGTGACGAATGCCCTCTGACCCTGCCGGATCCCACGTGCAGTGTGATGGAGGAGAGCAGCAGCAGCAGCACGCGGAGCGCCGCGCAGACACACAAGATAAAGGAGAAAGAGCCGCAGAAAGGCGGGAAGAAGAGGACTAAAGCAGAGGAGGAAGAAGAGGAGGAGGTGAGACGGACAGACAGACACACACATAGAGAGACAGACACACAGAGAGACAGACAGCAAAACTGGCGGCTAGCTGTTAGCATGCTAACCGGAGAAGCTAACGCAGCTGATTAAAGTGAGACAAACCGAGCGAAGATTGAGCTGTAATGTTCAGAAAGATGATCCGAACTGAAGAGCAGCTCACACTGAGTCCAGTCACTCACCTGAGCACATTTAAAACGTTAAAGAGAAGCAGAGCAGCTTAAAATTGACAGAATCTGAATGGAGTTCTGAACGGAGACACCGCAGTACCTGCCAGGTCGACTGTACTGTAAATAAACATGCTAATCTTAGCTAAAGATAGATCATAGTGCACTGGGGTTATCAGTGTTACAACTGGCTGAAGAAAGAGCCTGTCAGTTTGATTGGTTAAACCTGTAAACACAACAGCTAACAGCTAACGTTAACCTGTCTTCAGTGCGCTGCGACAGATTCAAACCAAACTCCATTCAGAATCTCACTATTTTAAGACCTTATGCTCTCCCTGGGACCCTCCTTCAGATCTTCAGACACATTGGTGGACTGATCTGGATCAGGATAGTCTGAGGATCGATTCGGGCAACTGAGGAACAAACACTGGCGTGTGATTGGCTGACAACAATGTTGTTTTCACTGTAGCATTGGCTGTTAGCAGCACGGTTAGCAGCGGTGGGCATTAGCCTTTTCTGGGGGTTTAGTTCAGAACAGCTGTTCTTAAATCAGCGGGTTTGTGAATGTAGTTTGGTGCAGTTTGACTCTGACTGTCGGTTTATCTTCTGCAGCTCTTTAACTTTAAGAGCAAATCTACGGAGGAAGAGGAGGAGGATGAAGATCTGTCAGACAGCGAGGACAGCATCTTCTCAGGACTGGAGGATTCTGGGAGTGATGAAGACGATGATGACGAAGAGCTATCAGATGATGGAGATGAAGAAGGCCTAGATGATGGAGAGCTGAAGCTGGAGCAGACTCAGCAGATAGGGGTGTGTGTGTGTGTGTGTGTGTGTGTGTGTGTGTTTTAAGAGGGTTAACATTGAAGTTTCTCTCAACATCTCATCATTTATCTAAACTATCTATTCATGTATATCGTGTTATCAGCATATCACTTTCACATATCCATCGTCTGACTCACACCTCACTTTGTAATGCCTGCTTAATCTGCACTTTATGTAGCCCGTATGTAGCCCTTATGTAGCCCTTATGTAGCCCGTATGTGGCCCGTATGTGGCCCGTATGTGGCCCGTATGTAGCCCGTATGTAGCCCGTATGTGGCCCGTATGTGGCCTGTATGTAGCCTGTATGTGGCCTGTATGTAGCCTGTATGTGGCCTGTATGTAGCCTGTATGTGGCCTGTATGTGGCCTGTATGTGGCCTGTATGTAGCCTGTATGTGGCCTGTATGTAGCCTGTATGTGGCCTGTATGTGGCCTGTATGTGGCCTGTATGTAGCCTGTATGTGGCCTGTATGTGGCCTGTATGTAGCCTGTATGTGGCCTGTATGTGGCCTGTATGTAGCCTGTATGTGGCCTGTATGTAGCCTGTATGTGGCCTGTATGTAGCCTGTATGTAGCCTGTATGTAGCCTGTATGTGGCCTGTATGTAGCCTGTATGTGGCCTGTATGTGGCCTGTATGTGGCCTGTATGTGGCCTGTATGTAGCCTGTATGTGGCCTGTATGTGGCCTGTATGTAGCCTGTATGTGGCCTGTATGTAGCCTGTATGTGGCCTGTATGTGGCCTGTATGTGGCCTGTGTGTAGCCTGTATGTAGCCTGTATGTGGCCTGTGTGTGGCCTGTATGTAGCCTGTATGTGGCCTGTATGTAGCCTGTATGTGGCCTGTATGTAGCCTGTATGTAGCCTGTATGTAGCCTGTATGTGGCCTGTATGTAGCCTGTATGTAGTCTGTATGTAGCCTGTATGTAGCCTGTATGTAGCCTGTATGTAGCCTGTATGTAGCCTGTATGTGGCCTGTATGTGGCCTGTATGTGGCCTGTATGTAGCCTGTATGTAGCCTGTATGTAGCCTGTGTGTAGCCTGTATGTAGCCTGTATGTAGCCTGTATGTGGCCTGTAGTTCCAGTTGCCTCCTGATTGGACACTTTGTCCTCTGACAGAGCTGCGTTGTCTTGCAGATAGAGACAAAGAAAGAGACAGAGGAGACGGGGGAGACGGAGGAGACGGAGGGAGGACGGACAGAAAAAGCAAAGCAAGAAGACGAATATGTCCACGACTCTTCAGATGAGGAGGTGAGTCTGACTGTGTCTCTGACTGTCGCTGTGTCTCTGACTGTGTCTCTGACTGTGTCTCTGACTGTGTCTCTGTGTCTCTGACTGTGTCTCTGACTGTGTCTCTGTGTCTCTGACTGTGTCTCTGACTGTGTCTCTGAGTCTCTGACTGTGTCTCTGAGTCTCTGACTGTGTCTCTGACTGTGTCTCTGTGTCTCTGACTGTGTCTCTGTGTCTCTGACTGTGTCTCTGTGTCTCTGACGGTGTCTCTGACTGTGCCTCTGTGTCTCTGACTGTGTCTCTGACTGTGTCTCTGTGTCTCTGACTGTGTCTCTGTGTCTCTGACTGGGTCTCTGACTGTGTCTCTGTGTCTCTGACTGTGTCTCTGTGTCTCTGACTGGGTCTCTGTGTCTCTGACTGTGTCTCTGTGTCTCTGACTGGGTCTCTGTGTCTCTGACTGGGTCTCTGACTGTGTCTCTGTGTCTCTGACGGTGTCTCTGTGTCTCTGACTGGGTCTCTGACTGTGTCTCTGTGTCTCTGACTGTGTCTCTGTGTCTCTGACTGGGTCTCTGTGTCTCTGACTGTGTCTCTGTGTCTCTGACTGGGTCTCTGTGTCTCTGACTGGGTCTCTGACTGTGCCTCTGTGTCTCTGACTGTGTCTCTGTGTCTCTGACTGGGTCTCTGTGTCTCTGACTGGGTCTCTGACTGTGTCTCTGTGTCTCTGACGGTGTCTCTGTGTCTCTGGGTGTCTTCAGGACATCAGGAACACGGTGGGGAACGTCCCGATGGAGTGGTACCGGGACTTCCCTCACATCGGCTACAACCTGGACGGGAAGAAGATCTACAAGCCAATCAGGAACAAGGACGAGCTGGACGACTTCCTGGACAAGATGGACAACCCCGACTACTGGTGAGCCTGCTAACGTCATGCTAACGTCGTGCTAACGTCATGCAAACATCATGCTAACGTCGTTCTAACGTCATGCTAACATCATGCTAACATCATACTAACGTCATGCTAACGTCGTGCTAACATCATACTAACGTCGTCATGCTAACATTATACTAACGTCGTGCTAACATCATACTAACGTCGTCGTGCTAACATCTTACTAACGTCGTGCTAACATCATACTAACGTCGTGGTAACGTCATACTAACATCATACTAATGTCATGCTAACGTCATGCTAACATCATACTAACGTCATGCTAACACCATGCTAACATCATACTAACGTCGTGCTGACGTCATGCTAATGTCATGCTAACATCATACTAACGTCATGCTAATGTCATGCTAACATTGTGCTAATGGTGCTGAGGTCATGCTAACATCATACTAATGTCATACTAATGTCATGCTAACGTTGTGCTAATGTCATGCTAATGTTGTGCTAACGTCGTGCTAACGGTGCTGACGTCATGCTAACGTCGTGCTAGCGGTGCTGACGTCATGCTACCGTCATGATAACATCATACTAACGTCATGCTAACATCATACTAACGTCATGCTAACATCATGCTTACGTCGTGCTAACGGTGCTGACGTCATGCTAACGATGCTAACGTGCAGCGTTGTGTCTGTCCGTCTGCAGGAGAACCGTCCCCGACAAGCAGACAGGAAGTGATGTTGTGCTGTCAGACGAGCAGGTGCAGCTGGTCAACCGTCTCCAGAGAGGACAGTTCGGAGACGCCAACTTCAACGAGTACGAGGTACGGAGACTCGTGTCCCCTTCATGTCTTTGTGTGTCACAAAGCTATTTAATCAGATTAAAAAATAGATTTGTTAAAAAAGTATAGGACTACCTGTAGCACATTCCTCACATACCCTTCACCATACCCCCACATCATCACATACCCTTCACCATACCCCCACATCATCACATACCCTTCACCATACCCCACATCATCACATACCCTTCACCATACCCCACATCATCACATACCCTTCACCATACCCCCACATCATCACATACCCTTCACCATACCCCCACATCATCACATACCCTTCACCATACCCCCACATCATCACATACCCTTCACCATACCCCACATCATCACATACCCTTCACCATACCCCCACATCATCACATACCCTTCACCATACCCCACATCATCACATACCCTTCACCATACCCCACATCATCACATACCCTTCACCATACCCCCACATCATCACATACCCTTCACCATACCCCACATCATCACATACCCTTCACCATACCCCACATCATCACATACCCTTCACCATACCCCCACATCATCACATACCCTTCACCATACCCCCACATCATCACATACCCTTCACCATACCCCACATCATCACATACCCTTCACCATACCCCACATCATCACATACCCTTCACCATACCCCACATCATCACATACCCTTCACCCTACCCCACATCATCACATACCCTTCACCATACCCCCACATCATCACATACCCTTCACCATACCCCCACATCATCACATACCCTTCACCATACCCCACATCATCACATACCCTTCACCATACCCCCACATCATCACATACCCTTCACCATACCCCCACATCATCACATACCCTTCACCATACCCCCACATCATCACATACCCTTCACCATACCCCCACATCATCACATACCCTTCACCATACCCCACATCATCACATACCCTTCACCATACCCCACATCATCACATACCCTTCACCATACCCCACATCATCACATACCCTTCACCATACCCCCACATCATCACATACCCTTCACCATACCCCCACATCATCACATACCCTTCACCATACCCCACATCATCACATACCCTTCACCATACCCCACATCATCACATACCCTTCACCATACCTAGAGATTAACATGGTTGTATGTCAGTTAGCCTAATAGCTGGTTTGATTTGCATTGAGAGATGATTTTATGGAAAGTACCCCATGCCAATCTCTAGGTATGGTGAAGGGTATGTGATGATGTGGGGTATGGTGAAGGGTATGTGATGATGTGGGGTATGGTGAAGGGTATGTGATGATGTGGGGGTATGGTGAAGGGTATGTGATGATGTGTTTGATTCCAGCCCCAGGTGGAGTTCTTCAGCCTATATTAATGTGTATATTGATGTGTTTATTGTGTATATTAATGTGTATATTGTGTATATTAATATGCGTGTGATTCCAGCCCCAGGTGGAGTTCTTCAGTCGGGACGTGATGCTCCACCCGGTCACTAACCGGCCGGCCGATAAGAGGAGCTTCATCCCGTCTCTCATCGAGAAGGAGAAAGTGTCCAAGCTGGTGCACGCCATAAAGATGGGCTGGATCAAACCCCGCCGGGTGGAGGACGACAGCAGGGGGCGCTACTACGACCTCTGGGCCAATGAGGACTCTTCTATTCTGGCCCGACACAAGATGCACCTCCCAGCCCCCAAAATCCCTCTGCCGGGACACCAGGAGTCCTACAACCCCCCACCGGAGTACCTGTTCACCGACGAGGAGGTAAGTACACCTCAGCCCTGTTAGAAGTGGTTCTACTTTACTAAATAGATAGAGAAACTGGACTCCCCAAACCCACCAGACTCCATGTAAATAATCAGGACTTTTAGCATCGTAAAACACACTTCATAAAAAGTGGACAGAAACTAAATCAAACTATCAAAAGCCGTCTTGGTTCATCTTTCCACTGTTCCAACAATCACCACTCTGGTTTGGTTGAAATAAACCCTTAATTCACCCATTTACATGTGGAGATATGCTGGCTCTATACACGCTAAAAGTACTGATTATTTACATGGAGTCTGGTGGAAATATGCTGGCTCTATACACGCTAAAAGTAGTGATTATTTACATGGAGTCTGGTGGAAATATGCTGGCTCTATACACGCTAAAAGTCCTGATTATGTACATGGAGTCTGGCTCTACACACGCTAAAAGTACTGACTTCTCTACCTGTCTCCCTACTAGCGGGCCCTGTGGGAGCAGCAGGACCCATGTGACAGGAAGTTACCGTTTGTTCCCAGGAAGTTCTCCAGCCTCCGTCAGGTTCCGGCGTTTTCTCGGTTTATCCACGAGAGGTTTGAGCGCTGCCTGGACCTCTACCTGTGTCCCCGCCAGAGGAAGATGAGGGTGAGTTACAGCCAATCAGGACGCAGCACGCTCTGTCTGAGCCAATCAGGACGCAGCACGCCTGTCAGGAAGATCTGATCAATAACCTGTCTCTCTCTCTGTCTGTTTATCTGTCTGTCTCTCTCTCTCTCTCTCTGCCTGTCTGTCTGTCTGTCTGTCTCTCTCTCTGTCTGTCTGTCTGCAGGTGAATGTGAATCCAGAGGATCTGATTCCCAAACTTCCCAAACCAAAAGACCTGCAGCCATTTCCAACAACACAGTCTCTGGTACACACACACACACACACACACGCACAAAGACACACACACACACACACACACAAAGACACACACACACACACACACACAAAGACACACACACACACAAAGACACACACACAAAGACACACACACACACGTGTTTTCACAAAGATGATGTAAAAGTGTACACGCACTAACTGTGTGTGTGTGTGTGTGTGTGTGTGTGTGTGTGTGTGTGTGTGTGTGTGTGTGTGTGTGTGTGTGTGTGTGTTCAGGTGTATCGTGGTCACAGTGGTCTGGTTCGCTCCATCAGTGTGTCTCCGTCAGGACAGTGGCTCGCCTCAGGTAACACTCCGGTCCTCACAGAGATGGAGAAATGACAAACACATCAGTAATACTGAGTATGAGTTCTGAGTGTGTGTGTGTGTGTGTGTGTTATGAATAACGGTTGATTTGAATGCGTGCAGGCAGTGATGAGTGTGTGTGTGTGTGTCTCTGTGTGTGTGTGTCTCTGTGTGTGTGTGTGTGTGTGTATGTGTGTGTCTCTCTGTGTGTGTGTGTGTGTGTGTGTGTGTCTCTCTGTGTGTGTGTGTGTGTGTGTGTCTCTGTGTGTGTGTGTGTGTGTGTGTGTGTGTGTGTGTTATGAATAACGGTGTATTTGAATGCGTGCAGGAAGTGATGATGGCTCCGTGAGGTTCTGGGAGGTTTGTTCGTCTCGCTGTCTGAAGACGGTCCAGGTGGGCGGAGCTGTGAAGAGTGTCGCCTGGAACCCCAACCCGTCTGTCTGTCTGCTGGCTGTCGCCCTGTAAGGACCTGTCTGTCTGTCTGTCTGTCTGCTGGCTGTCACCCTGTAAGAACCTATCTGTCTGTCTGCTGGCTGTCACCCTGTAAGAACCTGTCTATCTGTCTGTCTGCTGGCTGTCACCCTGTAAGAACCTGTCTGTCTGTCTGCTGGCTGTCACCCTGTAAGAACCTATCTGTCTGTCTGTCTGCTGGCTGTCACCCTGTAAGAACCTGTCTGTCTGTCTGCTGGCTGTCACCCTGTAAGAACCTGTCTGTCTAAATGATCTTCCTTTGACCCAGACTAGTGTTAACCAGACTAGTGTTAACCAGACTAGTGTTGACCCAGACTAGTGTTAACCAGACTAGTGTTGACCCAGACTAGTGTTAACCCAGACTAGTGTTAACCCAGACTAGTGTTGACCCAGACTAGTGTTGACCCAGACTAGTGTTGACCCAGACTAGTGTTAACCCAGACTAGTGTTGACCCAGACTAGTGTTGACCCAGACTAGTGTTGACCAGACTAGTGTTGACCCAGACTAGTGTTAACCCAGACTAGTGTTAACCCAGACTAGTGTTGACCCAGACTAGTGTTGACCCAGACTAGTGTTGACCCAGACTAGTGTTAACCCAGACTAGTGTTGACCCAGACTAGTGTTGACCCAGACTAGTGTTGACCAGACTAGTGTTAACCCAGACTAGTGTTGACCCAGACTAGTGTTAACCAGACTAGTGTTAACCCAGACTAGTGTTGACCCAGACTAGTGTTGACCCAGACTAGTGTTGACCAGACTAGTGTTGACCCAGACTAGTGTTGACCCAGACTAGTGTTGACCAGACTAGTGTTGACCCAGACTAGTGTTGACCCAGACTAGTGTTGACCCAGACTAGTGTTGACCAGACTAGTGTTGACCAGACTAGTGTTAACCAGACTAGTGTTGACCCAGACTAGTGTTGACCCAGACTAGTGTTGACCCAGACTAGTGTTGACCAGACTAGTGTTAACCCAGACTAGTGTTGACCATGTGTGTTCTGTGTTTCAGGGACTCGGTGGTGTTGATCCTGTCTCCCTCTCTGGCAGACAGACAGGTGGTCCTGTCGTCAGAGCGACTCCTGTCGGCCCCTCAGGAGGCGGATGCTAACGAGGGGGCGGGGCCAGTTACCTGGAGCGAGACTGAGGGGGAGGAGCTTAACCACGGGATCCGCCTCAAAATCCAACACCCCAAAGTAAGAACAGATACATGATGAATTCAATTTGAATGAAATTGTCATCGTAGGTGCATGTCCACTGTGAGAGACATAATCTAAAAAAAAAAATCCAGAAATCACAATGTATGATTTTTTAAACTATTTATTTGTATGATACAGCTGCAAATAAGTATTTGAACACCTGAGAAAATCAATGTTAATATTTGGTACAGTAGCCTTTGTTTGCAGTTACAGAGGTCAGACGTTTCCTGTAGTTTTTCACCAGGTTAACACACTGCAGGAGGGATTTTGGCCCACTCCTCCACACAGATCTTCTCTAGATCAGTCAGGTTTCTGGGCTGTCGCTGAGAAACACGGAGTTTGAGCTCCCTCCAAAGATTCTCTATTGGGTTCAGGTCTGGAGACTGGCTAGGCCACGCCAGAACCTTGATATGCTTCTTACAGAGCCACTCCTTGGTTATCCTGGCTGTGTGCTTCGGGTCATTGTCATGTTGGAAGACCCAGCCTCGACCCATCTTCAATGCTCTAACTGAGGGAAGGAGGTTGTTCCCCAAAATCTCGCAATACATGGCCCCGGTCATCCTCTCCTTAATACAGTGCAGTCGCCCTGTCCCATGTGCAGAAAACCCCCCCCAAAGCATGATGCTACCACCCCCATGCTTCACAGTAGGGATGGTGTTCTTGGGATGGTCCTCATCATTCTTCTTCCTCCAAACACGGTTAGTGGAATTATGACCAAAAAGTTCTGTTTTGGTCTCATCTGACCACATGACTTTCTCCCATGACTCCTCTGGATCATCCAAATGGTCATTGGTGAACTTAAGACGGGCCTTGACATGTGCTGGTTTAAGCAGGGGAACCTTCCGTGCCATGCATGATTTCAAACCATGACGTCTTAGTGTATTACCAACAGTAACCTTGGAAACGGTGGTCCCAGCTCTTTTCAGGTCATTGACCAGCTCCTCCCGTGTAGTTCTGGGCTGATTTCTCACCTTTCTTAGGATCACTGAGACCCCACGAGGTGAGATCTTGCATGGAGCCCCAGTCCGAGGGAGACTGACAGTCACGTTTAGCTTCTTCCATTTTCTAATGATTGCTCCAACAGTGGACCTTTTTTCACCAAGCTGCTTGGCAATTTCCCCGTAGCCCTTTCCAGCCTTGTGGAGGTGTACAATTTAGTCTCTAGTGTCTTTGGACAGCT
>NC_050188.1:23943836-23971336 GCF_008315115.2 Sander lucioperca
TAGCAGTGGACTACGGCAGGAAGTGGTCAGTGACCATTAGCAGTGATTACAGCAGGAAGTGGTCAGTGACCATTAGCAGTGGACTACGGCAGGAAGTGGTCAGTGACCATTAGCAGTGGGACTACAGCAGGAAGTGGTCAGTGACCATTAGCAGTGGGACTACAGCAGGAAGTGGTCAGAGACCATTAGCAGTGGGACTACAGCAGGAAGTGGTCAGTGACCATTAGCAGTGGGACTACAGCAGGAAGTGGTCAGAGACCATTAGCAGTGGACTACAGCAGGAAGTGGTCAGTGACCATTAGCAGTGATTACAGCAGGAAGTGGTCAGAGACCATTAGCAGTGATTACAGCAGGAAGTGGTCAGAGACCATTAGCAGTGGACTACAGCAGGAAGTGGTCAGAGACCATTAGCAGTGGACTACAGCAGGAAGTGGTCAGTGACCATTAGCAGTGATTACAGCAGGAAGTGGTCAGACCATTAGCAGTGGACTACAGCAGGAAGTGGTCAGAGACCATTAGCAGTGATTACAGCAGGAAGTGGTCAGAGACCATTAGCAGTGGACTACGGCAGGAAGTGGTCAGTGACCATTAGCAGTGGACTACGGCAGGAAGTGGTCAGTGACCATTAGCAGTGGGACTACAGCAGGAAGTGGTCAGAGACCATTAGCAGTGGACTACGGCAGGAAGTGGTCAGTGACCATTAGCAGTGGGACTACAGCAGGAAGTGGTCAGAGACCATTAGCAGTGGACTACAGCAGGAAGTGGTCAGAGACCATTAGCAGTGGACTACAGCAGGAAGTGGTCAGTGACCATTAGCAGTGGACTACAGCAGGAAGTGGTCAGTGACCATTAGCAGTGGACTACAGCAGGAAGTGGTCAGTGACCATTAGCAGTGGACTACAGCAGGAAGTGGTCAGAGACCATTAGCAGTGGGACTACGGCAGGAAGTGGTCAGAGACCATTAGCAGTGGACTACGGCAGGAAGTGGTCAGTGACCATTAGCAGTGATTACAGCAGGAAGTGGTCAGTGACCATTAGCAGTGGGACTACGGCAGGAAGTGGTCAGAGACCATTAGCAGTGGACTACAGCAGGAAGTGGTCAGTGACCATTAGCAGTGGACTACGGCAGGAAGTGGTCAGTGACCATTAGCAGTGGACTACGGCAGGAAGTGGTCAGTGACCATTAGCAGTGGGACTACGGCAGGAAGTGGTCAGAGACCATTAGCAGTGGACTACGGCAGGAAGTGGTCAGTGACCATTAGCAGTGGACTACGGCAGGAAGTGGTCAGTGACCATTAGCAGTGGGACTATAGCAGGAAGTGGTCAGAGACCATTAGCAGTGGACTACAGCAGGAAGTGGTCAGAGACCATTAGCAGTGGACTACAGCAGGAAGTGGTCAGTGACCATTAGCAGTGATTACAGCAGGAAGTGGTCAGAGACCATTAGCAGTGATTACAGCAGGAAGTGGTCAGAGACCATTAGCAGTGGACTACAGCAGGAAGTGGTCAGTGACCATTAGCAGTGATTACAGCAGGAAGTGGTCAGAGACCATTAGCAGTGGACTACAGCAGGAAGTGGTCAGAGACCATTAGCAGTGATTACAGCAGGAAGTGGTCAGAGACCATTAGCAGTGGACTACAGCAGGAAGTGGTCAGAGACCATTAGCAGTGATTACAGCAGGAAGTGGTCAGAGACCATTAGCAGTGGACTACAGCAGGAAGTGGTCAGAGACCATTAGCAGTGGACTACAGCAGGAAGTGGTCAGAGACCATTAGCAGTGGACTACAGCAGGAAGTGGTCAGTGACCATTAGCAGTGGACTACAGCAGGAAGTGGTCAGAGACCATTAGCAGTGGACTACGGCAGGAAGTGGTCAGAGACCATTAGCAGTGGACTACGGCAGGAAGTGGTCAGTGACCATTAGCAGTGGACTACGGCAGGAAGTGGTCAGTGACCATTAGCAGTGGGACTACAGCAGGAAGTGGTCAGTGACCATTAGCAGTGATTACAGCAGGAAGTGGTCAGAGACCATTAGCAGTGATTACAGCAGGAAGTGGTCAGAGACCATTAGCAGTGATTACAGCAGGAAGTGGTCAGAGACCATTAGCAGTGATTACAGCAGGAAGTGGTCAGAGACCATTAGCAGTGGACTACAGCAGGAAGTGGTCAGTGACCATTAGCAGTGGACTACAGCAGGAAGTGGTCAGTGACCATTAGCAGTGGACTACAGCAGGAAGTGGTCAGTGACCATTAGCAGTGGACTACAGCAGGAAGTGGTCAGAGACCATTAGCAGTGGACTATGGCAGGAAGTGGTCAGTGACCATTAGCAGTGGGACTACGGCAGGAAGTGGTCAGAGACCATTAGCAGTGGACTACGGCAGGAAGTGGTCAGTGACCATTAGCAGTGGGACTACAGCAGGAAGTGGTCAGAGACCATTAGCAGTGGACTACAGCAGGAAGTGGTCAGAGACCATTAGCAGTGGGACTACAGCAGGAAGTGGTCAGAGACCATTAGCAGTGGACTACGGCAGGAAGTGGTCAGTGACCATTAGCAGTGGGACTACAGCAGGAAGTGGTCAGAGACCATTAGCAGTGGGACTACAGCAGGAAGTGGTCAGAGACCATTAGCAGTGGACTACGGCAGGAAGTGGTCAGTGACCATTAGCAGTGGGACTACAGCAGGAAGTGGTCAGAGACCATTAGCAGTGGACTACAGCAGGAAGTGGTCAGAGACCATTAGCAGTGGACTACAGCAGGAAGTGGTCAGTGACCATTAGCAGTGATTACAGCAGGAAGTGGTCAGAGACCATTAGCAGTGGACTACAGCAGGAAGTGGTCAGTGACCATTAGCAGTGATTACAGCAGGAAGTGGTCAGAGACCATTAGCAGTGATTACAGCAGGAAGTGGTCAGAGACCATTAGCAGTGATTACAGCAGGAAGTGGTCAGAGACCATTAGCAGTGATTACAGCAGGAAGTGGTCAGAGACCATTAGCAGTGGACTACAGCAGGAAGTGGTCAGTGACCATTAGCAGTGGACTACAGCAGGAAGTGGTCAGAGACCATTAGCAGTGGACTACAGCAGGAAGTGGTCAGAGACCATTAGCAGTGATTACAGCAGGAAGTGGTCAGAGACCATTAGCAGTGGACTGACGGAAGTATGCGGACTGAGACACAGCCATTTCCTCCTATGGAGTCATTCATTCACATTGTTTTGGACTGGCGAGATGGCGGCTAGCGTAAACATCAAGAAGGTAACGCCATGCTGTTCTGCCTATGAAAGGTCAACGGCAACAAGGTCAAAGTCGAAATAATTTAAACTTTGAGCGCAAAGCGGCAAATCCGAGCAGCGCCACCGTCCTCCCCACCTATCACGTGTAGGCGGCTTATCAGGGAAGATGCTTTGATAAAAGGTAAATACATAAATATAAATATAACAAATACAGAAACAAATGTTCATACAAAATACTGTTGCATAAGAAAGAGGCTGAAAATACCAAGTTGGTCATAACGCGTAGCTCCTATGGAGACATGTTGATGCTACCAAGCCATCACCTCCCGTTAGCATCCCATTGACTGCCATTCATTCTGATGCTACCTAGCCATCACCCCCGTTAGCATCCCATTGACTGCCATTCATTCTGATGCTACCTAGCCATCACCCCCGTTAGCATCCCATTGACTGCCATTCATTTTGACGTCACTTTGACAGAGAATAACTTTACATCTGAAGAGTTTAAAGACTCTGTTTGTCCATTGTTTATTTCTAAAGAAACACGACAATGTATAAAAGGCTCCATTACCTTGTAGCTCACGTTATGGCTCCGCCCCGCGAGAATACCATCGCAGTATTATGAATAATTAGAGGGAGAGAATACCATCGCAGTATTATGAATAATTAGAGGGAGAGAATACCATTATAGTATTATGAATAATTAGAGGGAGAGAATACCATCGCAGTATTATGAATAATTAGAGGGAGAGAATACCATTACAGTATTATGAATAATTGGAGCTCAGATGCAATTTTGTAATTTTCTAAATTTCTGATCCTCTGAATAAAAAACAGAAAATTGGAGAAACAGTTTAAAGATCCAATTTGTTAATTTGTCAAGTTGGAAAAAAATGAAATATTGGATATTTGAACCATAAGCGGAGTTTGACATTCGAGTCGGGGACCTCATTGTAGCAGCTGAGACCTGGTCTACCACTTGGGGAACGCAGCACCAGCACATACGGACAAAACAAACATGCTAAATAAACATATGTTTATTTTTAAAGAAGATTTTAAATTACATTGTAACAATTTAACAATTCGCCCTTTATGACATCCATTCACAGCACGGCTGTCTGGGAACGCAACAGACAGACGGTGGCGTGATGCCCCGACACTTAAATTCAACTAAAATGTAACGGTGACCAATCAGAGTTGGACCTCCAGTCTGTTGAGATGATCTCCACACGCAGAATCCAAGGCAATCACACCATCAAACGTTAAGACACGTTGAGAAAAAAAACAACGTATTTTGCCGTAATCCAATGACACGGAAAAAAAGGTAATCCCCAGCGATCAGGAGATCCTCCTCGCCGTTTAAACAATGTGGAATAAAACGTATAAAAGTCCAAATCTACACAAAACATGCAATCAATTAGTAAGCTGACATCACATTATATACATGGCATTTAGGAAACCTTTATGACAACGTTGGCACGGCAACATGTCCAGACTAGTGCAACAGTCATTTTAGTTTTTTGCGTCCTGCATATGCGTCGACAACGGTCTCCGGGGAGAGCCAGAGGCCTGAAAAAATATTTTTTTTTACTAAAGCAGTATATGAAATCAGATGTATTACCTACCACCATTTAGTTGTTTTGTGTTATTTAAAATATTTATAAAATATCTGGTCATGCCATGAAACAATGCAATTACCCCCTTCAGCCGTCAGGGGGGGCAGTGCTCCCCCTGGCCCCCCCACAAACTCCGCGTATGATTTGAACCCATTTTTCTGTTTTTCCAAATGTCTGTTTGTGCTTCGAACATTGACCTGATGAGTGTTACACTGACCCTATATCAGCCTTTTTTGGTTTCAGATATGTGAGGATTTTGTCCTTTTGACCACATTATTACACCCCGATATATTCCAAGTTACTATTTTAAACAGTCCCATACTGCTCTGCTGAAATATTATTCATCCATCCCAAGAAAGTATCCCACTGTCGTGGTTGCCCCTCCTCTGATATTAGCAGTTTTCTAAGTAGTACAGCTGTATTTGCATGAGCCACCCAGGGTTATGTTGAAACTAAATATAGGTCCGTGGTTCCAGGCCAGATGTAGAGGCTCGGTCCTTATCGCCAGCTGAACTTTGTCAACTTCTCTTCAAAGTATGAAAAAGTCCCAGAACGAGGTCTCAGAAAACTCACTCAGAGTCAGAATCAGATGTGAAAAAGAAGTTTTAATGTTCACGAAAGATAACCCAGAGAAACCCCGAGCAAGTAGCGGTAAGCCTGCTAAAGATTCCTGTGTCTAGCTTCGCCTCATATGGTCCAGAAGAGACCCCTCCTCCTGAGGAGCGCTCCAATGATCACCTTCAGATCACGCCTGTACAACGTCAACTGGCTACTTTTGAGGCCTAACCACCTCTTTTGGGGATTTTCCACTAGATGAAGTAATTTAGCTGATCTTGCATTTTGAACGCCTACGCTTAAGGTGTTTGGCGTGGTGCCCGCCGTGGCTTAAGGTGTTTGGCGTGGTGCCCGCCGTGGCTTTTGCGGCTATAGAGCGGCGGGCCATCCGTGTATTTACTAACAGGCTGCACTGAGGTAACAGCATGGCGAGGTATGTACTAACAGGTCACACTGAGGTAACAGCATGGTGAGGTATGTACTAACAGGTCACACTGAGGTAACAGCATGGTGAGGTATGTACTAACAGGCTGCACTGAGGTAACAGCATGGCGAGGTATGTACTAACAGGTCACACTGAGGTAACAGCATGGTGAGGTATGTACTAACAGGTCACACTGAGGTAACAGCATGGTGAGGTATGTACTAACAGGTCACACTGAGGTAACAGCATGGTGAGGTATGTACTAACAGGCTGTACTGAGGTAACAGCATGGTGAGGTATGTACTAACAGGCTGTACTGAGGTAACAGCATGGTGAGGTATGTACTAACAGGTCACACTGAGGTAACAGCATGGTGAGGTATGTACTAACAGGCTGTACTGAGGTAACAGCATGGTGAGGTATGTACTAACAGGCTGTACTGAGGTAACAGCATGGTGAGGTATGTACTAACAGGCTGCACTGAGGTAACAGCATGGTGAGGTATGTACTAACAGGCTGCACTGAGGTAACAGCATGGTGAGGTATGTACTAACAGGCTGTACTGAGGTAACAGCATGGTGAGGTATGTACTAACAGGCTGTACTGAGGTAACAGCATGGCGTTACCCTATTAAAAGCAGGTGTAAACCAGGAAGTGGGTTTCCTGGCATATGCGTATGCAGTAATCCAAGCAAGACGAAGACATAGGCCAAGGAGATGAGCTGAACAAGGATCACACTTCTTCAGTGGAGTGAACAGGAAATCATTGAGCGTTACAGATTAAGCAGCCGTGCAATATCACAGTTAGAAGAAATTAGAGATGACATCATATCTCAGACTCAGCGTTCACATCCCAGCAGCTGTTAAACTCCTCGCTACGTTACTCATACTGGCATCAGGATCCTTTCAATCAGTCCTAGCATCAGCTGTGGGAATATGGCAGTCTGCACTCAGCCGTATCATAGCAACAGTACTTACCGCTTGGCTACAGCGCACTAGTCAACACATACAGTTCCCCACCACTAATGCTGAAATAACACGCACCCAGCTGTTACCTCATGAACAAGCAGAGCAACCTCGTTATCGCTAAATCTTTGTTTTCACTGGTTTGACTGACCTGGTGGCTGATCCATGATAGAGAGAGAGAGAGAGGAGGAGGAGGAGGAGGAGGAGGAGGAGGAGGAGGAGGAGGAGGAGGAGGAGGAGGAGGAGGAGGAGGAGGAGGAGGAGGAGGAGGAGGAGGAGGAGGAAGAGGAGGAGGAGGAGGAGGAGGAGGAGGAGGAAGAGGAGGAGGAGGAGGAGGAGGAGGCCCATTCAACTGTGCTTTTAAAGGAGCTGATTACGGTATAGTGGGGAGGGTGATGTGAGGAGGGTATAGTGAGGAGCTGATTAAGGTATAGTGGGGGGGGGGAGGAGCTGATTACGGTATAGTGAGCTGATTACGGTATAGTGGAGGAGCTGATTAAGGTATAGTGGGGGGGGGGAGGAGCTGATTAGGTATAGTGGGGGGGGGGAGGAGCTGATTAAGGTATAGTGGGGGGGGGGAGGAGCTGATTACGGTATAGTGGGGGGGGGGAGGAGCTGATTACGTATAGTGGGGGGGGAGGAGGAGCTGATTAAGGTATAGTGGGGGGGGGGAGGAGCTGATTACGTATAGTGGGGGGGGGGAGGAGCTGATTACGGTATAGTGGGGGGGGGGAGGAGCTGATTACGGTATAGTGGGGGGGGGGAGGAGCTGATTACGTATAGTGGGGGGGGGGAGGAGCTGATTAGGGTATAGTGGGGGGGGGGAGGAGCTGATTAGGGTATAGTGGGGGGGGGGAGGAGCTGATTAGGGTATAGTGGGGGGGGGGAGGAGCTGATTACGTATAGTGGGGGGGGGGAGGAGCTGATTAGGGTATAGTGGGGGGGGGGAGGAGCTGATTAGGGTATAGTGGGGGGGGGGAGGAGCTGATTAGTATAGTGGGGGGGGGGAGGAGCTGATTAGGGTATAGTGGGGGGGGGGAGGAGCTGATTAGGGTATAGTGGGGGGGGGGAGGAGCTGATTAGGGTATAGTGGGGGGGGGGAGGAGCTGATTAGGGTATAGTGGGGGGGGGGAGGAGCTGATTAGGGTATAGTGGGGGGGGGGAGGAGCTGATTAGGGTATAGTGGGGGGGGGGAGGAGCTGATTAGGGTATAGTGGGGGGGGGGAGCTGATTAGGGTATAGTGGGGGGGGGGAAGGAGCTGATTAGGGTATAGTGGGGGGGGGGAGGAGCTGATTAGGGTATAGTGGGGGGGGGGAGGAGCTGATTAGGGTATAGTGGGGGGGAGAAGGAGCTGATTAGGGTATAGTGGGGGGGGGGAGGAGCTGATTAGGGTATAGTGGGGGGAGAAAGGAGCTGATTAGGGTATAGTGGGGGGAGAAGGAGCTGATTAGGGTATAGTGGGGGGAGAAAGGAGCTGATTAGGGTATAGTGGGGGGGGGGGAGGAGCTGATTAGGGTATAGTGGGGGGAGAAGGAGCTGATTAGGGTATAGTGGGGGGAGAAAGGAGCTGATTAGGGTATAGTGGGGGGGGGGAGGAGCTGATTACCTGATGAACTGCAGGTTTGGTAAATAGGACGTGAGCTGAAGTATGACAGCGTGCTCTTTCTGCAGGTTGGCCATGGAGCTGATAACGCTACTTAACAAATGTACATACATGTGGCCCAGAGACGTGTACAGACTTTAGGCTCGTTGGAGATGAGCCAGGTCTTCGCAGAATCGATCACTGACGATCACCGCCCAGTGCATGCTGGGTAGATCTGTGTCCGACTTGATCCCGACTTGCTCTGACGTCATGCACACGTGGTCAACGAGACCAAAATTGGACCTTTCAAGACTGTAAAAATGTTGCCTGGTCTGATGAGTCTCAATTTCTGTTGAGACATTCAGATGGTAGAGTCAGAATTTGGCGTAAACAGAATGAGAACATGGATCGTCATGCCTTGTTACCACTGGGCAGGCTGGTGGTGGTGGTGTAATGGTGTGGGGGATCCATCATGCCTTGTTACCACTGGGCAGGCTGCTGGTGGTGGTGGTGGTGTAATGGTGTGGGGGATCCATCATGCCTTGTTACCACTGGGCAGGCTGCTGCTGGTGGTGGGGGTGTAATGGTGTGGGGGATCCATCATGCCTTGTTACCACTGGGCAGGCTGCTGGTGGTGATGGTGTAATGGTGTGGGGGACCCATCATGCCTTGTTACCACTGGGCAGACAGCTGGTGGTGGTGGTGGTGTAATAGTGTGGGGGACCCATCATGCCTTGTTACCACTGGGCAGGCTGCTGGTGGTGGTGATGGTGTAATGGTGTGGGGGACCCATCATGCCTTGTTACCACTGGGCAGGCTGCTGGTGGTGGTGATGGTGTAATGGTGTGGGGGATGTTTTCCTGGCCCACTTTAGGCCCCTTAGTACTAATTGGGCATCATTTAAATGCCACAGCCTACCTGAGCATTGTTCTGACCAGGTCCATCCCTTTATGACCACCATGTACCATGTACTTCGTGCCCTGGATGTTCATCCCCCAAATCTCCATCAACTGCAAGATGCTATCCTCTCAATATGGGCCAACATTTCTAGAGAATGCTTCCAGCACCTTGTTGAATCAATGCCACGAAGAATTAAGGCAGTTCTGAAGGAGAAAGGGGGTCAAACACGCTATTAGTAGGGTGTTCCTAATAATCTTCAAGGTGAGTGTATTTTCAAACAAATCCAGGAGCTTCAGGAGTCATTATCTGAGCAAAGAACAGGGGAATGTCTTCTGCAAGACCACAAATATTTGGGTGTATCAAATACATCCCCAAACAGATATCAACTAAAAAGGGCATACACAAATGAAAATGTGAAAAATGTTAAAACGGACAAAGATGTAAAGGAAGATGCACCAGAGATTGAAGTTGCACAAGTGGAAGAAGACATGAGTGATTTTCAAAAGGAAGATGAAAAAGAACATATTAATGAGAAAGACATCATACAAGATGAGGAATATTTAAAAGCATTAGAGGGAAAGAAAGAATCTGAAAAAAAGAAAGAGTTTGGGCCGGTGGATGTAAAGATAGAGGACTCAAATGAGGTGAAGAGGAAGATGTACCAGAGATTGAAGGTGCAAAGGAGGAAGTAGTTACACAAGAGATGACTACATTTCAAAAGGAAGATGAAAAAGAACATAAGAGGAAGAAGGACTTAATACAAGAGGATGAAGACTTAACAGTGGACACTGCACAGGAAATGAAAAATGGTCCGCTGGAGGAAGATGTAAGTGATGAGATTATATTATTTACATTTAAACTTTTACACATTTACTACTAGAAAACTAACACAGATGTTGAAACACAAATTAAATGATTTTAAATGATATATTGTATGACTTTCTATTATTACTGTTTATTCTCTAGATCCAAAACAAATATCCCAAGGTGGAAGACAGTGACAGTTGGAGTGATACTGACGATGAAGTCAGTCTTGACAAAGAAGATGAATTCTTTACAGTGTTCCTGCACCACCTTCTTTTTTTATTATTCCTCAAACTGCCTGGAAAAAACTAAGAAAAAAAACAAAAAAAGGATCACTACTCTCTTCAGGCATTCGCACAATCCATCCACATTGCAGTTTTGCTTTTACATGCCACAGGGTTAAAATACAAGGATGAACCAGGAACACACCTGCGTTTAAATGCTCTGGCTATGGCCTGTTCACTGACTGCCCTGTACAAGTTGATGTTGTTGTGCACAGTGAGAACACGCTTAAAGCAGGTGTCGTTCAGCGGTGACATGGTAGTTCACAGTAAAACAGAGCTGCAGAGGCGACCGAAAGGAAATAAATCAAACGACACTACCAAGGGCACTCTATCTTAAGAAAATGGAAAAGCTTAAAGAATCTGTGGTAGAGTCGGGCTGTCGAGATGAGGCACCATCACCAGGTGTTCTGAAATCCATTTCCTGGAGACAAAGAATGAAGGACAGGAAACACACTCAGTCTCCAGATGATGGTAGAAGAAAAAAGAGATGAGCCAGATGAGCTTATCCAGACAGTGATCCTCCATCCTAAGGGTGTGATGCTTTGGTCGAAGAAAAGCATTGACATATTCCACCAAAGATGTAAAGAAGATATAGTATATCTTGATGCAACAGGAAGCATTGTGAAGAAAAGTAAACACAGCACAGGTCCTTTTTACGTTTACGAGCTGGTGGTCCGAAACCCAAATAAGGGTTCCTCTCCTTTTCAGCAGCTACGTTTGTGACCTGTGACCACACCACCTCATCTATAATGTATTGTCTTAGTGCTTTCCAGACAGATCATGCCAAGCAATATGGACACAAAAACATCAGTCCACTCATGATCATATGTGATGGATCCATGGTCCTCATGCAAGCAATCTCACTCGTCTTCTACCAAACTAACCTCAATGCCTTGCTCCAAAGTTATTTTCAAATATTGACAGGGAAAGGCACCACTGAAGACTTCAGTCTTCCTATTGTCCACCGCTGTTTAAGCCATATAATGAAAAATGCTAAATCCCTGTGTAAAAAGCAGTACGTAAAACCTTTAAATATATATATTTTTTTCATAAACCAGATAATCAAATTGATGGCAACAAATTTTTCATGATGAGTTATGACAATGTCGTTATTTTTATTTCTCTCTCAGTGCACCCAAGAACTACAAGCTGGCCATGCATGTTTTCAGACTTTTTTTCAGACTACCACAGCAAGTTCCATTGTTGAGTTTGATGAAATGCTCCTTAGTTGCACTGTCATCTTCTCAAGCCCATGCAGCTCTGAAAATGTTGAGAAGCACTTCAACAACATCCAGACTTTGTTGACCACCATTGGGGAATCAGCTGTTGATGACAGCAGCATTGTTCCGGAGGACCTTGAGGTACACAGTAAACATGAAAAATGTCTTGAAATCATGTCTTCTGTTAACGTGATTAAAATCACTCATGTGGACATCATGTAAAATTCCATATTTTAGGACACCTTCAGTCAGACGTCTTTTCACAGACATTTCATGGAGGTCATAGGCACTGCACCCCTCGATAAAAAAGGGGATCCAAATGTGTACTACAGTGAGACATTCATCTCCACTTTGGCTGCCTAATTCTTGCCTCATGCAGCTCTTTGGACAAGCATGATGCTGGGTCAGTTACACTTTTGTTATTGTAAGAGTCACTCAGAGAAAAACTTAAAAATATCTTTGGTTACTACAATAATTTAGCAGTAAAGTTGTACTTGACATGACCATGTAGTAGGCTTGTCAGATGTCTGCAGTACTTTTGGCCCCATTGCCAGGCATGGGCATAGTCAGCCCATCAAATGCTTCCTCCAAGGCAATTTTCAAAATCTACTAATCACATTCACATTAAATTTGTTATACAAATTCATTATTCATGGGGTGTAGATCTTCTCAGTTGTGGTCTCATTATATTTCCTCTGCTTTCACCATCAGGATAACTTTCAGCTTTTTACAAATGTTGTTTTAAGTACTGTGTAGATATAATGTAGAGTATGCAGAGAAGTTTCCCTAAAAGATGACCAAACAAGATGTAAAAATAATATGTTATACTGTATCTTCAGGGGACCTGGGCATGCATGGTGAAGGACCTCCATACCATCTATTCTCAAAGAAATTTTCAAAGATTTCAAAGAAAAAAACGCCAGGTGTGGAATAATTTGGATGAATATATGCAATCTATTGTTTAAATGTCTGAACCTATTACTTTACTCTGAGTCCTTAGTTAAGATACTATAGCCCTTTTTTGTCTTATCAGAATTTCACTGAGGACAATAAGACACAAGGAATTACGGAGAAGAGTCAGTGGGATTTGAAGAAAATTCGCTTCAAAGACGACTGACCAGACTTCATAACGACCTACAAAGACACGCACACTGCACTTACTAAAAGAAAGGTAAAACAATCACATTATATTGTATTTAAATGTCTCTTGGTAAATGTTATTCTTCAAAAACAAAATTAAAATTTCACAAAATACAGACACATAAGAAATTGCTTATTTGGGGATGCATTTTACATCCCTGCATCTGTCCAACTGTCTGTCTGCTCACCTCCAAAATAATAAAATGTATTGGCCTTATTGGGTCATTACCATGACATTTGGACAGACATTCCAAGTCTTTCATAAAATTAACTGAAACTTCACTACAACAACAAAAAATAACTTGTACAAATATATAAGAAGTCTACTATTCATTTAATTTCATAGGAGCACGGTATCCTGAAGGAGAAATGGAGGCAGAGAAAGCAAAACAGGAGAGGAGTCTGTGTTACCTCCATCAACAAGCCATTTCAATTAAAAAAAAACAGCAGTAACATTAAGCACATTTGGATACATTACTTAACAATTACACAATTTTCAAAAACATTTCTATTTTCCAATGTTTTTCTGTAAATAAAGCAGATGCCTACAGCTCTGGGGACAACCAGCACACCTTCTTCTGACAGCCAAACGCCATCAGTGGCAGCACAGGACTTAAACACAGTCCGCCAAGACAAAGATGCTTTGCTCTTATTATAAAAGATAATATTATAGATAACTTGTCAAAATGGAACATGTAAAAACAAACTCCATTGACTACAAATGTACGGTGGCCCAGAGAGATCAACTAAATGCAGAGAATCACATTCTCCAATTTAACAACATACACATGGCATTAAGAACTGCAGTGAAAATACAGAAACACTGAGTACAACCTGGACCCCCGAGGCACATTAACAGATTCCAGCTCATCTATGTTGTATATGTGAGAGCGTAGAGTAGGTCTGGTCCTGATCCCGGCTGGCTGGATCGAGGTTCTGGTACGTGGAGTCGTTGAAGGTGGAATCTGGAGAAAGGTTCTCGTAGTCTGGGACGATCTGAGGAAACCCAACACAGTACACATGAAACACAGTTATAACCAGTGTTGGGCAAGTTACTTCCAAAATGTAATACATTATAGATTACTAGTTACTGTCATTTGAGAGTAATTAGTTATATTACAATATTACTGTCTCTGAATTGTAATGCGTTACACTACTTTTGCGTTACTTTTGAGTTACTTTCACCAAAATAACAGGGGAAGTTTGATTTGGCAGCTAGCTTGTGAATTTCACCACCGGATCAATAAAGTCTCCTCTTTATCCAGTTTAATACATCATAGATTATTCATATTTTGTATAATTAATATAAATATGCAAAGTAACTAAAGCTATAAAAAATAGGTAAGTAAAACGTATAATAGGCAATTAGGAGAAAATGAAAATACTCAATTAAAAGTACGGCATTGTTGTAAAATGTTTGTTTATAGCACTTCAATAAGAAATTCATGTTGTTTAGTTTAAAACACTCTAAAGGAAATGTTCAATTATAGTGTGATTAAAACTCACTATTTACATTATTTACAGTACTTGATGTACAGCTGATTTGTGAAAAGGTACACAACCTTATTTAACAGTAATTTAGTTTTACTGCGAACCGTCACAGGAAGTGCTTTTATTTTGAAGTAAGCTACACGGAAGTTGTCTGTTGTGTAGCTACTCTTGCTAGCTTACTGAGAAGCAACATGTCCGTCAGGCTCAAGTTGTTCAATTTCTTGTTTGTAAAACTGCAACATATTGAACAGTAAATGGTCACAGTAAAAGACAAGTGCTTTTGGTCGTCATTCGAAGCCATTCCACTACAGGCAGAGTTACTCTCCACGGCTGATAAAATGTAATGATATTTACGTGTAGCAAGCCTCAACATTAATTCCCGACATGTTTATATCTGTCAGCTGCTGACGTACCGTCACCTGTTGGGACATACATGCTGTCCGTACCGTCACCTGTTGGGACATACATGCTGTCCGTACCGTCACCTGTTGGGACATACATGCTGTCCGTACCGTCTCTGGTTCTGGTTCTGACCACGGGAACAGAAACAGGACAGCTCACTTCAACGCAGCGTAATAACTCCTGAAAATAATATCCATCTCGCAAATGTATCTGTCTCTGCAGTCATCTCAACCATCGAATACAGCGACAGGAAAATAATACGGGGTTTTTTTTTTCCTGTGAAGAAATGTGTCGCGGTGTTGGTGAACTCTTAAAAGAAACGCACCACTAAATGTTGCGTTAAAATGCGTTGTAACTCGCGTTACTGAGATTGTAACGAGTATAATATTACCGAAATTTAATTAGTAATGCGTTATATTACTGCGTTACAGCAAAAAGGAATACATTACTGTAATTGCGTTACTTTTGTAACGCGTTACTCCCAACACTGGTTATAACCCTTGACATTAACTTGTTTGGAGACTACACATACTTTATTTATGTATCTGAACTTATTTTGTATCTTTGAGCTGCTGCGACTCTTGAATTTCTCCTCTGAGGATCAATAACGACTTATCTTAAATCTAACGCTGTTCAATCCGAATACTGAAGGCTCTGTTTTGAAACTACTGAGTTTATGACCTTTAATCTTTGATATTTGTCAGATCGATCTCAGTTTGTTCATGTTAACAATGAATCCTCCATGCTGGCTAAAGTTAGCCATGGTGTTCCACAAGGCTCTGTGCTTGGACCACTGATTACTTCTGTTGACTTTGGGTCAAATTCACCCGTTTTCAATTTTTGTTTTATATCAGAAAATATGGGACGTAGAAATAAGAGCTGAAAATGTGTAGAAGAAAAATTTAACAATTTAAAACGTTGGAAAAAGCAAAAACAAACTGCAAAAAAAATGTCAAAAATGTTTTTTTCAAAGTTGACGGGAAGACAACCCAAGAGCTAAAGGTGAGAAGCTCCCTGAATGTTTTGTACATTGCTTTATAAGAAGAAAGAGGGAGGAGGGAGAAAAGATTCAGATATTCCATCTTCACGCCCTCTTCTCTTCATTCATATATTCAGTGAAATGCTTGAACTGCCGGCTTTCTAAAGAAGAACAGCGATGCAACACTAGCAGGCTGAGGACAAAACACAGTTCAGAACAGAAAGGGTCAGCATGAGATCTGGCTCATTTTCACAGATAACCTCATCTATCTTCTATCAATCCCCATCTCTAATGATCATCATGTGGATCGGTACATGTTAGTCCACTGTTTCTCAAATGGAGGGACGTGTCCCCCTAGGGGTACTCTGGAGGACTGCAGGGGGTACGTGACCCCCTAGGGGTACTCTGGAGGACTGCAGGGGGTACGTGTCCCCCTAGGGGTACTCTGGAGGACTGCAGGGGGTACGTGTCCCCCTAGGGGTACTCTGGAGGACTGCAGGGGGTACGTGTCCCCCTAGGGGTACTCTGGAGGGCTGCAGGGGGTACGTGTCCCCCTAGGGGTACTCTGGAGGACTGCAGGGGGGACGTGTCCCCCTAGGGGTACTCTGGAGGGCTGCAGGGGGTACGTGTCCCCCTAGGGGTACTCTGGAGGGCTGCAGGGGGGACGTGTCCCCCTAGGGGTACTCTGGAGGGCTGCAGGGGGTACGTGTCCCCCTAGGGGTACTCTGGAGGGCTGCAGGGGGTACGTGTCCCCCTAGGGGTACTCTGGAGGACTGCAGGGGGTACGTGTCCCCCTAGAGGTACTCTGGAGGACTGCAGGGGGGACGTGAGATATTTAACAAAATGTTTAATAGTTACGAGGCTGTTGTCCAGAACATTGTTCCTCTTTATAGAGACTTTATTTTCTACCATCTTTTTCCAGTTTTTGTCTCCTTCTTTATCATCATCTAAATATTTTTCAGTCACAAGGCTGTAGTTTAGTGAATCTATCGCTGACAGCGCTGTACTGTTCCTCTTTATAGAGACTTTATTTTCTACCAAAATGATTAGCGCTGGTCAGGGGGTACTTGGCTTAAAGAAACTATTCAAAAGGGGAACATTATTGAAAACGTTTGTGTCTCTGTGTTAGTCAACAGAGAGGAAACAAAGAGTTAAAGTCACCTCCATGTTCATGCCGTCTGAGTTTCCTCCGGTGTTCAAACTTGTGAAGTAAACAAAATACTGTTTTTATTATAATGAGTAGTTAAAGATGCAGATGGTCACACTGCCACGCCCACTACCCAGTCTCCACTCAATCAGTATCATCGTACACTATCCCCAGCCTATTAGCATCCTCACCTGTTGCCTGTTTTACCCCTCTCCATTCCTCAGTTGTTGTCTGGTCTCATCACTACATGACTCTGCATGACATACGGGCTCTCCCAGTTTTGCGACTGTGCCAGATCTTCCTGTGTTTGTCTCCAGCGAAGCTAAGTTTATCTCCTGGGCTTTTTTTACTTCAAAGTTTATTGGAACAGTTTAACTTGAAAGCTCCTGAGTTTTTCTGTATTTTTGACTTTCGTTGCCTTGACCAAGACCTCCATTAAAGACTTTTGAACGTGATTCTGTGTCCTGAGTCTGAGTCTCTGACACAGCTGAGGTCACTGAAACAGCCAATGATAAAACACCAACCACACTTCAACACACTAACTCTGTAGTGACCATTTCACCCATTAACAGCATATATATAATGGAGCAGCAGGTCCCGTGTCTCTGGACGGAGACCAGTGAAGTCTCTTTCCCGGTGATGGCTGAGCGTTACTGAGCAGCCTCCAACTGAGCTTGAAGACGTAGATGTGACGTGAGCAACCTGTTTGAAAGTTGGAAGTCTTCTGGTAGCTGTGCCAAGAGAAATCTCAATCATTCCCAATCTAGCAGAGACGGAGAGCGTAGGTATATGTAAGGAGATAACATAGACACAGGCTAATTATTGATCACTAAAATGATAGTTAACATTAGTAATTAAACTTAAACAGCTAATGGAAGTCCAAACTGCCTGAGAGCTTCTCCTGTACTATACGGTGTGTGACGGCCGTCTGGTAGTTAAGTCCATATTAACAATGGAAAGCCATTCTTACCAGTGGGTCTGGATTGGGAATCAAATGAATGCAAAGAAAGTGACTTTATGAACTTGATTTTAAGATTTGTATTTGTTTATTATATATTTAATCTAGTCACACATTTTAATTTAAAAATAACTTTGAATGCACCACGAGGCTGTAAATTACCAGTTTCATTGAACGCCCCGTCTGTGTTTCTCCGACAACAGCAGCTGCAGATTGTTACATCCCGGTGTTGAATCCTCTACAGTGAAATACAGTTAAACTTTACACCGTTTAGAGTTAGCTGTCAGCATTGTAACCGTGTTTAATCCAGCTACTAGCTAGTGGTAGGCTAATGTTAGCTGCTGTTGAGTATAGTGTTAACTAGCTAGCGGTAGGCTAACGTTAGCTGCTGTCGAGTATAGTGTTAACTAGCTAGCAGTAGGCTAACGTTAGCTGCTGTCGAGTATAGTGTTAACTAGCTAGCGGTAGGCTAACGTTAGATGCTGTCGAGTATAGTGTTAACTAGCTAGCAGCTAGCGGTAGGCTAATGTTAGCTGCTGTCGAGTATAGATAGATAGATAGATTAGATAGATTTTTTTTATTAATCCCAAAAATGGGAAATAAAATTGTTGCAGCAGCAGCAGCAAAATTTAAGACACATAGCACAAGTTGTAGTGTTAACTAGCTAGCGGTAGGCTAACGTTAGATGCTGTCGAGTATAGTGTTAACTAGCTAGCGGTAGGCTAAGTATAGTATAAACTGCAGCAGCAGGATGTGTTACGAGGAAGTACGACAAAATAGTAACCTGTTAGCCTGTTAGCCTGTTAGGCACGACGCAAAGCCGAGTGAAGTGAAAATAAATTAATAAATGGAGGCATGTGATTAATACGATTAAAAAAAATTAACGCATTATGCTCGGCCCTTAATCGCATCGTGATTAATGCGTTAATGCTAACAGCCCTAGTAATAATACAAATTAACTCAACACAAATCCAATAGTGGGGTGTGTAAATGTAGAAGACATCAGTCGTGTTTGCCATGTGTGGAGGAGTGAATGAATGGTGTGATGGGTGTTGTAAGGTGCAACCAAGGGGGTCAGCTTCTCCTCGGACCGTGTAGCTCCTATGGCGCCATTTTGATGCTACCAAGCCATCACCTCCCGTTAGCATCCCATTGACTGCCATTCATTTTGATGCTACCAAGCTGGTTCTCACTCAAGCTCACTGGTTTTAGTTTTCGCTCTCTGCATTATTATCCTTTAATATTTCATATTAATTTAGTTCTTCCTGATGAAGCTGAGAAACTTTATATATAAAACATAACCTCTGATTAACTTGTGTGTTGTCTTCCTGTCCACTTATTATGGTCTGTTTGCCCGTTTAACCAACTTCATTCCAACTTATCTCAAGTTTTACACTTATTTTTGGAATTCATGGTCAATAAATCTCATTTATATGAAATTATACCTCATTTTTTGGTTAAAAACCCATAAATAATGAATGTTTTTGACTTAATAGTTAAGATCAAAGGAAAGTATGTTGATGGATGATCACAGCCTGTTTCCGGTTTGGAACCATTCATGTTATTTTGGGGTAATTTGGTTGAAAGAAACCCATATTTTTTTTATATAAAAACGTTTGTAAACGGACCACCAGGAGGATCAGAGACATGGTACAGACTGTAGTTCCCTTCCTGGCCTGCAGGTGGCGCTGTCGGGCCGTTTCAGCTCTGGTTTAAAAGGTTTGCAGCTGTTCTCCCTCCATCGAGTTCAGCGGTCTTTACATTTAAACTCAGGCGAGTAAAGGTGCCTGTGGGCTGGATACAGAGCACCGTGGAGTCCCGGTGTTTTCAGCGGCGGTTACAGGTAAACTCAGCCGAGTAAAAGCGCCTGTGGGCGGACTACAGAGCACCGTGGAGTCCCGGTCTTTTCAGCGGCGGTTACAGGTAAACTCAGCCGAGTAAAGGTGCCTTTGGGCGGACTACAGAGCACCGTGGAGTCCCGGTGTTTTCAGCGGCGGTTACAGGTAAACTCAGCCGAGTAAAGGTGCCTTTGGGCGGACTACAGAGCACCGTGGAGTCCCGGTGTTTTCAGCGGCGGTTACAGGTAAACTCAGCCGAGTAAAGGTGGCTGTGGGCGGACTATAGAGCACCGTGGTGTCCCGGTGTTTTCAGCGGCGGTTACAGGTAAACTCATCCGAGTAAAGGTGCCTTTGGGCGGACTACAGAGCACCGTGGAGTCCCGGTGTTTTCAGCGGTGGTTACAGGTAAACTCAGCCGAGTAAAGGTGCCTGTCCTGCGGCGAGAAGAGTTACGTTTAGACCCCGAAACGACTTGTTAAGATAAGAAACGTCATAAACGTTTCTAAATACTTATGACTTAAAGATATTGAAACTCAGCAGATTCTAGAGATAATGGGGAGAATTGGGGGGAGATTTTAGGAAGAACACGGCTCTATAATCTACCGGATGTGACGTTTTATTCCTAGTTACCGACGGAGCTGTTTCAGTGTGACACATCAACATGGAGCCTGAAGACAGAATCACACCGAGCCGCGAGAACTGCGTTTATACCAGCTGTTACTGGTGAGTACTACTACCGAATACTGCAATATATATACTCTACCAGCTGTTACTGGTGAGTACTACTACCGAATACTGCAATATATATACTCTACCAGCTGTTACTGGTGAGTACTACTACCTAATACTGCAATATATATACTCTACCAGCTGTTACTGGTGAGTACTACTACCGAATACTGCAATATATATACTCTACCAGCTGTTACTGGTGAGTACTACTACCGAATACTGCAATATATATACTCTACCAGCTGTTACTGGTGAGTACTACTACCGAATACTGCAATATATATACTCTACCAGCTGTTACTGGTGAGTACTACTACCTAATACTGCAATATATATACTCTAATATATACTCTACCAGCTGTTAATGGTGAGTCCTACTGTAATATATACTCTAGTCTGTTACTGGTGAGTAGTACTGTAATATATACTCTACTCTTACTGGTGAGTAGTACTGTAATATATACTCTAGTCTGTTACTGGTGAGTAGTACTGGTGAGTAGAACTGTAAATGTACAGTACTACTCACCAGTAATCAGGAGATATATATATATATATATATATATATATATATATATATATATATATATATATATATATATATATATATATATATATTGATTGAGTCTAGACTTTACAGAGCTGTGAAAGTAGGTCAAATTGTAATGACTGCCCCTACCAGCAGGCGGCAGTAATACTGTCCGTTTACAGAGGGCATTGAAATGTATGTCTGATCGAACTGTTGGCCCATAGTAGTAGAAAAAAATATTTATGTAAAGAGATAAAGTAAAATAAAAAGTGCTCACCCCCCACCGACGACGATACCATCGTCCATCACGATGTTTCACTGTAAACATCGTCAACTGGCAATTTAGGGGACATCGCCCAACCTGTTTCCAGCAGATTTTGTGGTCTAAAATCACACCAAGAAATTTATTTTCATATACTCTTTCAATACTTATGTTATCGATATATAATATAATCTGAAATATATACATATGATGTATAATGTAATCAGAAATATATACATATGATATATAATGCCATCTGAAATATATACATGATATATAATGTAATCAGAAATATATACATATGATGTATAATGTAATCTGAAATATATATATTGATATATTATGTAATCTGAAATATATATATATATATAATGATATATTATGTAATCTGAAATATATATATATATATATATATATATATATATAATGATATATAATGTTAAAACGGTTCTCGACTGTTGTAGAAAGAAGTGGCTGATCATGAAAGGAACACGCCGACTTATTGGGACTTTGTCTTATTCCCCGTCTCCCCCAGAGTTAGATAAGTCCAGACATACCCTTCTCATCTCATGCATGATGTAACGCTGTCTGACGCACCCAGCATTAGCTTAGCTTAGCACAGAACCTGCAGGTAACTGGTTCCATCTAGCCTAGCTTAGCACAGAACCTGCAGGTAACTGGTTCCATCTAGCCTACTGCTCCCAATAAGTGACAAAATAACACCAACATGTTCCTATTTCCATGTTGTGATTTGTAGAGTCACAGCGTGTATAAATAATAAGGTCACATGACACACAGCCGTCTTCTACCGTATACTAAGTGGAACTATATTCTCAGAAGGTCAAGCTCTGCTACTTCTGCTACTTGGGCGGAGGGATTAGCACAACACCGAAAAGCACCGTTACTTCCGTCAGCAAAACCAATGTGAATGCTAGTTAGTAGAGAACGTGACTGGTGATCTGGTTCTGGTGACTGGTTCTGTTGTCTGACTGGTTCTGGTGACTGGTGATCTGGTTCTGGTGACTGGTTCTGTTGTCTGACTGGTTCTGGTGACTGGTGATCTGGTTCTGGTTCTGTTGTCTGACTGGTTCTGGTGACTGACTGGTTCTGTTGCAGTGAGGAGAACGTCTGGAAGCTGTGTGAGTTTGTCCGAGCGGAGAGAACAGCACCGCTGGAACATCTGTTCGTGGTTTTCATCTCAAATGAGAACAGAACGGTGAGAACATCTGGAGAACATCTGGGAACACTATGGGCCGCACAACATCTGTCAGAGTCTACTAAACATCTGTCAGGTTCTACTAAACATCTGTCAGGTTCTACTAAACATCTGTCAGGTTCTACTAAACATCTGTCAGGTTCTGTTCTGTCTGTTCTCTCTGTTCTGTCTGTTCTCTGTTCTGTCCTGTCTGTTCTCTGTCTGTTCTCTGTTCTGTCCTGTCTGTTCTCTGTCTGTTCTCTGTCTGTTCTCTGTCTGTTCTCTGTCTGTTCTCTGTCTGTTCTGTCTGTTCTCTGTTCTGTCCTGTCCTGTCTGTTCTCTGTCTGTTCTCTGTTCTGTCCTGTCTGTTCTCTGTCTGTTCTCTGTCTGTTCTCTGTCTGTTCTCTCTGTTCTCTGTCTGTTCTCTCTTCTGTCCTGTCTGTCCTCTGTCTGTTCTGTCTGTTCTCTCTGTTCTCTGTCTGTTCTCTGTCTGTTCTCTCTGTTCTCTGTCTGTTCTCTGTCTGTTCTCTCTTCTGTCCTGTCTGTTCTCTGTTCTGTCCTGTCTGTTCTCTGTCTGTTCTCTGTCTGTTCTCTGTCTGTTCTCTCTGTTCTCTGTCTGTTCTCTGTCTGTTCTCTCTTTGTTCTCTCTTCTGTCCTGTCTGTCCTCTGTCTGTTCTCTGTCTGTTCTCTGTCCTGTCTGTTCTCTGTTCTGTCTGTTCTCTGTCTGTTCTGTCTGTTCTCTGTCTGTTCTCTGTCTGTCCTCTGTCTGTTCTCTGTCTGTTCTCTGTCCTGTCTGTTCTCTGTTCTGTCTGTTCTCTGTCTGTTCTGTCTGTTCTCTGTCTGTTCTCTGTCTGTTCTCTGTCTGTTCTCTGTCTGTCCTGTCTGTCCTGTCTGTTCTGTCTGTCCTGTCTGTTCTCTGTCCTGTCTGTCCTGTCTGTTCTGTCTGTTCTCTGTTCTGTCTGTTCTGTCTGTAGGTTCCTCTGTGGAAGCAGAAGTCTGGGCGAGGAGACCAGCCGGTGATCTGGGTCGGTGACATCACTGCTATGATTAATGATGATGATGATGATGTCATTGATGATGATGATGATGATGTCATTGATGATGTCATCGGGGTGTGTTTTAGGACTACCACGTCATCCTGCTGCAGCGGGGACCTCAGGGTTCTTCTTTTGTGGTGTATGACCTGGACTCTGAGCTGGAGTTCCCCTGCAGCCTGAAGCTGTACGCAGCCGAGGCCCTACGCTCAGACACACACCTGAGAGGCTGTTACCATAGGTACACACACACACACACACACACACACACACACACACACACACACCTGAGAGGCTGTTACCATAGGTACACACACACACACACACACACACACACACACCTGAGAGGCTGTTACCATAGGTACACACACACACACACACACACACACACACACACACACACACCTGAGAGGCTGTTACCATAGGTACACACACACACACACACACACACACACCTGAGAGGCTGTTACCATAGGTACACACACACACACACACACACACACACACACACACACACACACACACACACACACACACACACACACCTGAGAGGCTGTTACCATAGGTACACACACACACACACACACACCTGAGAGGCCGTTACCATAGGTACACACACACACACACACACACACACACACCTGAGAGGCCGTTACCACAGGTACACACACACACACACACACACACACACACCTGAGAGGCCGTTACCATAGGTACACACACACACACACACACACACACACACACAGACTACCTTTTACTGTAACCGTGTCATGTATGTGGAGGAAGTGACATCACAGCGAGTCTCCCGTGTCTCTGTTCCAACAGGAAGTTGCGTGTGGTCCCTGCTGACAGCTTCCTGTGTAACTTTGCGTCCGACCGCTCCCACATGAAGAACTCTGACGGGTCCTGGAAGATGCCCCCCCCAGCCTACCCCCCCATCCACACGGCAGGTCTGCCAGAAATACACAGTACACACAGATATACACACAGATATACACACAGATATACACAGTACACACAGATATACACACAGATATACACACAGATATACACACAGATATACACAGTACACACAGATATACACACAGATATACACACAGAAATACACAGTACACACAGATATACACACAGAAATACACAGTACACACAGATATACACACAGAAATACACAATACACACAGATATACACACAGAAATACACAATACACACAGATATACACACATGGAATACACACATATATACACACAGAAATACACACAGATATACACACATGGAATACACACAGATATACACACAGAAATACACAATACACACATATATACACACAGAAATACACAGATATACACACAGAAACACACAATACACACAGATATACACACAGAAACACACAATACACACAGATATACACACAGAAATACACAATACACACAGATATACACGCATTAAATACACAATACACACAGAAATACACACAAAAATACATACAGATATACACACATGAAATACACACAGAAACACACAATACACACAGATATACACACATGAAATACACACAGAAATACACAATACACACCGATATACACACATGGAATACACACATGAAATACACCCAGAAATACACACAGAAACACACAATACACACAGATATACACACATGAAATACACACAGAAATACACAATACACCCAGAAATACACAATACACCCATGAAATACACACAGAAATACACACAGAAACACACAATACACACAGATATACACACATGAAATACACACAGAAATACACCCATGAAATACACACAGAAACACACAGATATACACACATGGAATACACACAGAAATACACACATGAAATACACCCATGAAATACACCAGATGTCTAAACTAACCTAGAGGTTAGTACCAGATATCTAAACTAACCTAGATATGTCTAAACTAACCTAGAGACGTCTAAACTAACCTAGAGACGTCTAAACTAACCTAGAGGTTAATACCAGATGTCTAAACTAACCTAGAGACGTCTAAACTAATCTAGATATGTCTAAACTAACCTAGAGACGTCTAAACTAATCTAGATATGTCTAAACTAATCTAGATATGTCTAAACTAACCTAGAGACGTCTAAACTAATCTAGATATGTCTAAACTAATCTAGATATGTCTAAACTAACCTAGAGACGTCTAAACTAATCTAGAGGTTAGTACCAGATGTCTAAACTAACCTAGGGACGTCTAAACTAACCTAGGGACGTCTAAACTAACCTAGAGGTTAATACCAGATGTCTAAACTAACCTAGAGACGTCTAAACTAACCTAGAGGTTAATACCAGATGTCTAAACTAACCTAGAGACGTCTAAACTAACCTAGAGGTTAATACCAGATGTCTAAACTAACCTAGAGACGTCTAAACTAATCTAGATATGTCTAAACTAACCTAGAGACGTCTAAACTAATCTAGATATGTCTAAACTAACCTAGAGACGTCTAAACTAATCTAGATATGTCTAAACTAATCTAGATATGTCTAAACTAACCTAGAGATGTCTAAACTAATCTAGATATGTCTAAACTAACCTAGAGACGTCTAAACTAATCTAGATATGTCTAAACTAACCTAGATATTAATACCAGATGTCTAAACTAACCTAGAGGTTAATACCAGATGTCTAAACTAACCTAGAGACGTCTAAACTAATCTAGATATGTCTAAACTAACCTAGAGATGTCTAAACTAACCTAGATATTAATACCAGATGTCTAAACTAACCTAGATATGTCTAAACTAATCTAGATATGTCTAAACTAACCTAGAGATGTCTAAACTAATCTAGATATGTCTAAACTAACCTAGAGATGTCTAAACTAACCTAGATATTAATACCAGATGTCTAAACTAACCTAGATATGTCTAAACTAATCTAGATATGTCTAAACTAACCTAGAGATGTCTAAACTAACCTAGATATTAATACCAGATGTCTAAACTAATCTAGATATGTCTAAACTAACCTAGAGACGTCTAAACTAACCTAGAGGTTAATACCAGATGTCTAAACTAACCTAGAGACGTCTAAACTAACCTAGAGGTTAATACCAGATGTCTAAACTAACCTAGAGACGTCTAAACTAACCTAGAGGTTAATACCAGATGTCTAAACTAACCTAGAGACGTCTAAACTAATCTAGATATGTCTAAACTAACCTAGAGACGTCTAAACTAATCTAGATATGTCTAAACTAACCTAGAGACGTCTAAACTAACCTAGAGACGTCTAAACTAATCTAGAGACGTCTAAACTAACCTAGAGGTTAATACCAGATGTCTAAACTAACCTAGAGACGTCTAAACTAATCTAGATATGTCTAAACTAACCTAGAGACGTCTAAACTAATCTAGATATGTCTAAACTAACCTAGAGACGTCTAAACTAACCTAGAGACGTCTAAACTAACCTAGAGACGTCTAAACTAACCTAGAGGTTAATACCAGATGTCTAAACTAACCTAGAGACGTCTAAACTAATCTAGATATGTCTAAACTAACCTAGAGACGTCTAAACTAATCTAGATATGTCTAAACTAACCTAGAGACGTCTAAACTAATCTAGATATGTCTAAACTAACCTAGAGGTTAATACCAGATGTCTAAACTAACCTAGAGACGTCTAAACTAATCTAGGGGTTAATACCAGATGTCTAAACTAACCTAGAGATGTCTAAACTAACCTAGGGGTTATTAACTGTCTGTATACTTACAGAGTTCTCAGTGCCTGGGTTAACATGTTGGGACCTCATTCTGCTACCGTTGAAGTCTGGTGATATTTTGAGCCTTTTTAGTGGTATATAAATAGTGATCTGTTTTTACGTTCCCTGGTCCCTGAATACTAGCGTTGTAAGCTAACCAGCGGTCCGCGCTAGCTTATTTCAAGCTCCAAACTCATCAGATTAGCATGAAAACACAGTGGTACACATCTGGTACTAACCTCTGGGTTAGTTTAGACATCTGGTATTAACCTCTGGGTTAGTTTAGACATCTGGTACTATCCTCTGGGTTAGTTTAGACATCTGGTACTAACCTCTGGGTTAGTTTAGCACCGGAATTGTCCTTTAAACCGTTAATTTAAATTATAAGAGTACCACAGGGATAGTGGAACTGGAACCACGGGGATAGTGGAACCGGTTCCACAGTGGAACCACAGGGATAGTGGAA
>NC_050188.1:23973836-23996336 GCF_008315115.2 Sander lucioperca
AGGGTAGTGTAGAGTAGGGTAGAGTAGTGTAGGGTAGAGTAGGGTAGAGTAGAGTAGGGTAGTGTAGGGTAGGGTAGAGTAGGGTAGAGTAGAGTAGAGTAGGGTAGAGTAGAGTAGGGTAGAGTAGGGTAGAGTAGGGTAGAGTAGAGTAGAGTAGGGTAGAGTAGGGTAGAGTAGAGCTGGTACCATGTGATGGAAAACCACCGTTAGACTCACACACTAATGTCACCCTACTGAAGAAAAGGGTCCCGTCTTCTTCTGTTACGTCCAGACTACATGTCCCAGAGGGGGGGGGGGGGACAGATGGACTCAGCTGTGTGGGGGGGGGGTGGACGGGACAGATGGACTCAGCTGTGTGGGGGGGGGGTGGACGGGACAGATGGACTCAGCTGTGTGGGGGGGGGGGGGGGGACGGGACAGATGGACTCAGCTGGGGGGGGGCAGATGGACTCTCCCTAACAGAAGGAACACCAGAACATGAGCTCTGAGCTCTGATTTCCTGCTTGTAGTTTGTTAATAAAGTTGATTTTAAGGTGGACCATGTTTTTTTTTTTTTTTTTTTTTTTATTGAACACACTTTTTTACAAAAACACAATTTACAAAATCTGTCGTTGGGAGACTTATGTGTAGAACATAAACAGTTCAATAGAACTAATTACAATAAAAAGGTAAATACAAATAAAATTAAAATAAATTAAGCAAAGGCATTACAGTCCATAAGGTCAAAGGTGTTTACATACATATAATGTCTTCAGTCTACAGTTATTCTTAAAATAAAGTTGCATGGAAGCTTTACAAATTATAATGACAAATATTTTGAGACATCTTCACATAGAAAATAAATGTTATCACGAGTCTTTCAGAAGTTGAGTTTAGGGAACAGGCCTTATGGGATCTTTGTTTTGCCATTTACATTTATGGATATGGTATTTACCCATAATTGTTATGATATTGTAAATTCTAAAAAGTTCTTTCGGAAGGTTTTCATTACCAAAAAGAATTTGCTCTAACTTTAATTGTGTAATTTCCCCATTTTTTCATGACATCTTTCCAGAATCTTTGGATCACTAGTTTCATCTTCCTGGGACCAGAACACACAGGAATCTCTTTCTAAGCATTGCTGCTGCTGGATAATATCCATTCAGAATTTACAATTGCATTTCTTTAATTTTAATTTTAGGAGGTATAGGCCATTTCATGAATTTGATGTATTTATTTGTTATTTTGTCATGAAAATGCCTTATTTTTATATTTTGGTTAAAATCATGAAATAGTTTACCTTTGAATATTTTGCTAATACAATTATTGTTACATCTTTTGCTATTCAGGGGAATTTGGTTTAGTTGCAGTTCAGGCAAATTTATTTGACTTTTGGAATAATGTAAATAGTTTTGTATCATATTTAATAGGGCTATTGGTATTTTAAAATCCGTAAACCTAAGAAATTTACCTTGTTTATCTAATATATCTGTGATGAAAATAGTTTTCATTGTTGGGGATAACTGACCCTTTTTTATGCAATCGAGATACGCATTAAATAATACATTTTTAATATCTGTCCAAAAAGTCTTTAAAAATTGTATAGAGAAACCATCAATGCCCGGTGATTTACCGTCTTTCATTTGTTTTAAAGCTGTTTCCATTTCTGTTAAGGTTACGTCTTTATCTAGTAAAAATGGGTCTTCATCTCTTAGTTTTGGTACATTTTCATTTACACTCTTCATAAAGGAATCACAATCGTCACTCTGACATTTTTTCTTATATAAGTTGCTATAAAATTGACATACTTCCTCTTTTATTTTTTTTGTGTCTTGAATGATATTTCCATTTTGGTTTAATTTTGCTATACATTTTTTAGTCTGTCTCCGTTTTTCAAGGCTATAAAAATATGATGAGTTTTTCTCCCCCTGTTCAATCCATTTGGCTTTTGATCTAACAAAGGCGCCCTCTGCCTTCTCCGAGTGTATACCATCCAGGCTGTTCTGGAGCGTGTCGAACTCTTGTGTCTCTTCTACAGTCATGTTTGGTTGTCATATATTGTATTATATTATTATATTATATTATATTGTCACATAATAAACTTATCTTTTCAACTATTTCCTTTTGTTTAGGTTTACGGTTGTCGGCTATTCTCTTTCCAGCTTCAATAGCTTGTTGCTTTACTCAAAATTTAAACCACTCCCATTTACTTATATCTGACAAATCCATGTCATTAGTTTCAAGACATATTATTCTAATCTGGCTACAGAATTCTTCGTTCAGCAACAAGGTATTGTTAAATTTCCAAATATTGTTTGATTTTTGTTTTTGTTTGACTATTGATAGTGACAAACCAATAAGACAATGATCCCTGAGAGGAGATGAATGAATATCACATTTTGGTGTAAGATTAGTAATATTTGGAGACACAAGCCAATAATCTAACCTTGAGCATAGGTTAGCATCTGCTGGGCTGATCACTCTCCAATAATCTCCCAACTTATTGGATAGACAAAAGTTGTGTAACATGTCATTATATTCTGGTTGTAACCCCTTGGGAGGTTTCTGTCAAGCCAGGAATTAGGTGCTATGTTAAAATCACCTCCTATTATTATGCATTATCCATTCCCTGATGGCTTGAGTTAACTTTAACATCATATTTTTATTGAGAGACCTGTTGTTGTACCCATATACATTAATCAAAATCATTTTAAAATCAAATACTTCCACCACAACCATTAGCCAGTGACCTGCTTCATCACTTTTATAATCAATAATTTCCCCTATAAATCTAAAAAATAAAATCATCACTCCTGCAGAATGAGAGGTTCCATGTGAATACAAAATATTGTCTCCTCATTGTTGCTTCCAGAATTTTGCGTCGTCCTTGTTAGAATGAGTCTCTTGTAACAAAATAAGGTTGGCTTTGACTTCCTTACAAAATAAAAAAAATGGCCTTACGCTTAATATTATTCTTTAAACCTCGAACATTTAAAGAACTAAAAACAATAGACATACGAATGAAACAAAGTACACGCGCTTAAATGCGCTTAAAAAAATAGGATTTAAGGCAGGAATGAACAATCTGTCATAGATTTCAACTTTGGCATAAACAGTAACAGTCCCCTGAATCAATGTGATGACACTACACTTAACCTGTGAAAGGTGCCTCCACTCTTTTCCCGTCTATAATAGCATACCCTTCCTTCAAGTAAGCTTTCTTCCCGTTACGTCTGGCCTCCTGTGCTGTTGGATACAGCTTAGCTCGGGCTTCACCATCTTCTTTAGACCGGTCCTGTCTGAATTGAACATGCATCTCCTTGCAGACTCTGGCCTCCCTCGACCTCCTCCGGATCTCGTCCCTCGTCGTCCGCATGCCAAACTGTATGATGATCGGTCGTGGTCTCACGTTGAAGGCGGGATCATCTTTCTTTCCCAGACGATGGACAGTATCAACCTTGTCTCGTAATTTTTCCACTGACATCGGAATCACTTTTGTGAGAATACCGACCACCACATCTCTTGTATCCTCGTTTTCCTTCTCCGGTAGCCGATCAATTTGAGATTCCATCGTCTTCCGTATCGCTCGATTTCCCGGCATCTTTCCTTCAGCTCCTTGTTCTCTTTAGTCATCCTATCCACTTGCGCTTTGAGTTGAATTATTTCACTTTTATTTTCTGTCACCTCTTTTTCGTTATTCTGAATGCGCTGTTTGAAGTTTTCAAACTTTTTTTCCAACGCATCCAGTCTTTCCTCAAATCTTTGACAGAGAGTGGATAGCATCGTATATGCTTTCCATGCTTCCTTCTCTAGATGCATCTCTCCTCTTCCGTTTCTTTGGGTTTGGGCTCTGTAACGGAGTGTGGGTGTGAGTCTCTTCTTCAACACATTCGTCAAAACATGCCTCACGTATCCCGTCCAGACTCTAGTCATGTTCACTGAGGCTAGCTTGGTCCTGAGTGTTAGCCATTTTTTCCGCGTGTATTATTTTGTGCGTCTTTTCAAAAAAGTGTCTCACAATAGTCTTTTAAGAGTGTTGTCTACCTTACAATAGCTTAAGGGGTGACTGTTGTTCAAAATTAACTGTTTTAGATGTCAAAATCACTTTTTCTGTCGGAACCTGCACCTTTTACGCCTGCTCACTCCGCCATCTTGCTCCCCGCCCCGGATGTCTCAAGGTGGATGTATTCGTGTATATATCTATGGGATGTATTAAGAGACATGTTTGTCTTTCTTCTGATTGTAGTTTGTTAATAAAGTTGATTTTAAGGTGGACATGTTTGTCTTTCTTCTGATTGTAGTTTGTTAATAAAGTTGATTTTAAGGTGGACATGTTTGTCTTTCTTCTGATTGTAGTTTGTTAATAAAGTTGATTTTAAGGTGGACCATGGATGTATTCGTGTATATATCTATGGGATGTATTAAGAGACATGTTCGTCTTTCTTCTGTTTGTTGTTCCTGATCCGTAAACCCTTTCTAGTGTTGACTTCTACATCCGGGGACTAAACAGATGGGGTCGTGACGTCACACTGACAACCACGGAGGGGGCGGGGCTCCGCTACTCATCATCAACCCTCGCTGCTGCTGCCTGCGGACTGTTGTTGTTCCGCTCGATGCTAACGGCTAACGGCTAACAGCCTGTCAAGATGTCGTCACACCGGCACACGGAGCGACGCTCGCGCCTGTAACCTCTCGCCTTGTTCCGGCAGTCCGTTAGCTCGAGTTAGCGCTGATTAACCCGGGTTAGCTGTCCCTCTCCGGGTTTGAACCACCCGGTGTCATCGATGCTAACCGCTTAGCACTGTTAGCATGTCCCAGTGTTATCACTGCTAGCTTCCTTAGCTGGTTAGCATTTAGCTCCCCGTTCTGTTGTCCCGTTAGCTAACCTGTTAGCTGTGTGTTGTAACATTAACACTTATCCCGGGACGTTCCCGTGATAATGTGCGGCCGTGTGCAGACAGCATTGGTTGTTAGTGTCGGGACATGTTGTTCCCCGGAGCTAACAGCTGCTAGCAGCTAACGTTAGGTGTTAGCTCATGTCTTTGTTTGGAGCCGTTAGCTCGGGCTGTTAGCATAGCTAGCCGGTAGATTAGATTAGACTTGTAACGGGAGCTAACACAGTGTGTATTTCTGCGAGCTGTCAGCTGTTTCCGGGCAGATTACAGCGTTTTATTAGATTTTTGTGGCTGACATGCAGCGGTCAGCTCCTCCAGCTGTTTAGTCACCTTCATCATCATCACCATCATCATCATCCGGGTCATTATGGCCCTCCGAGCCGCAGCCTACCTGCTCATCCTCTCAGGTGAGTTTCACACCAAACACACTGATTAAACACCAGTTATTATAAGGTATTAACATACAAACATCAAGTCAGTTCATCATTAACTTACTCTCTGTTGATGCTGAGTAACTTGGCATCTTTGTTTATTGATTAAAGGGTAACTACTGTCATGTATGGGATTAGATAGGTCACATGACTAATAATGCATCTAGTTCAGTGTTAAAATAGGCAGCAATTACTACATGAACACATGAAAACATCCATGAAATTGTGTTAGCTAAACCCACCAGACTCCATGTAAATAATCAGTACTTTAATCATCGTTAAACACACTTCATTCAAAGTGGACAGGAACTAAATAAAACTATCAAAAGCCGTCTTGGGTCGTCTTTTCACTGTTCCAACAATCACCACTCTGGTTTGGTTGACATAAACACATAGTTTACTCATTTACATGTGGAAATATGCTGGCTCTATACACGCTAAAAGTCCTGATTATTTACATGGAGTCTGGTGGAAATATGCTGGCTCTATACACGCTAAAAGTCCTGATTATTTACATGGAGTCTGGTGGGTTTGGTGATGGTGATTTCGGGGCTGTTTCATGTTAAACTAAAAGGATCTTACTCTTTAACTAAAAGGTCTATCTCTGTAGGGATCCATCCCATAATGTTGTCAGACTCTTAGAATAATAATCTGAGTCTGTCAGCGGCAACAACAGAACTTTTAGTGAGATAAAAAGGTAGTTTCCCTTTAATTGGCTGATTATTTCATCATTAATCGTTTGGTCTTTACGTGTCTTGTTTTGTGTAGCATCGGTCCAGAAACAGTTTATAAACCAAACTACTAGATTTACTACCTGTAAATCCCACGTTATGTCACGATATTTAAAGTCTGCCCCGATATGATGTCGGTATAGCTCAGCAGCCGGCGATCGATGTGACACGAGACCATTAAAACTAAAATATGATGAGTCACTTTTATAACGGAGCTCTTCCAGACATCTCAGCTCAAAACTATTCTCCTAACTTCACTAGTGTGTGTGTGTGTGTGTGTGTCTGTGTGTGTGTGTGTGTGTGTGTGTGTGTGTGTGTGTGTGTGTCTGTCTGTGTCTGTCTGTCTGTGTGTGTGTGTGTGTGTGTGTGTGTGTGTGTGTGTGTGTGTGTGTGTGTGTGTCGACACACACAGAGCTAACTATTATGTAGCTCAGTGCTGTATATTATACAGCATAATATATATTATGCGAATATTTCACCCCAAATTCCGGTCACTTTACTGCTGGGACATGTCCGGTTGGGTAGTATTTGGTCCTGCTACACACATACATATATAGCTATATGCTCCACTATGTGGCGTTAGCATGCAGCTAAATAATAGTTAGCTAGGAGTATGCTAACGTTAGATTGTAGTGGAACGAAGTAGCACTTTCTAACGTCAGAAATCCCAAACAAAGGCTCCTGAACCAACCACTAGCCCTACCCCTAACCCTCAGACATGTTTCAGCAGGAATGGGACTCGGATTTGGGGAGAATTTAACAACATTGCTAGCTAAGATGACATGTTTACTGCCGTTAGCATGTAGCTACTATAGTGTTTACTGCCGTTAGCATGTAGCTACTATAGTGTTTACTGCCGTTAGCATGTTAGCATGGGCCGAATGGATCTTACAGGCGGTACCATAGTCAGTATATAAGAGTGGACCAGCAGGTCCCGTGTCTCTGGACGGAGACCAGTGAAGTCTCTTTCCCGGTGATGGCTGAGCGTTACTGAGCAGCCTCCAACTGAGCTTGAAGACGTAGATGTGACGTGAGCAACCTGTCTGAAAGTTGGAAGTCTTCTGGTAGCTGTGCCAAGAGAAATCTCAATCATTCCCAATCTAGCAGAGACGGAGAGCGTAGGTATATGTAAGGAGATAACATAGACACAGGCTAATTATTGATCACTAAAATGATAGTTAACATTAGTAATTAAACTTAAACAGCTAATGGAAGTCCAAACTGCCTGAGAGCTTCTCCTGTACTATACGGTAATTCCTCTACTATGAGACAGTAAGTCTCGTGGTTATGACCCAATCGTTAGCCTATTTTTATAAAAACGTCTGCTACGGAGCCATAACGTGAGCTACAAGGTAATGGAGCCTTTTATACATTGTCGTGTTTCTTTAGAAATAAACAATGGACAAATAGAGTCTTTAAACTCTTCAGATGTAAAGTTATTCTCTGTCAAAGTGACGTCAGAATGAATGGCAGTCAATGGGATGCTAACGGGAGGTGATGGCTTGGTAGCAGCAAAATGGCGCCATAGGAGCTACGAGTTGTGAGGAGACGCTGACCCCCTTGGGCGGTACGGATCTACTGACAGCTTCCTGTAATTCTGTCTGTGTCTTTCCCAGGATGCATTGCTGCGTCTCAGAGCAACGACAACGTCTATGTGTCGGGGATTTCTAACGGTGAGGTCACAACCGTGATGATGATGTCACAATCTCAACATCTGCACCGTGAACCTGTCTGCCTGTCTCTGTCTGGCTGTCTCACCTCCTCCCTGCCTGTCTCTCTCTCTCCCTGTCTCACCCCCTCCCTGACTGGCTCACCCCTGCCTGTCTCTCTCTCTCCCTGTCTCACCCCCTCCCTGCCTGTCTCTGTGCCTGTCTCACCCCTTCCCTGCCTGCCTGTCTGTCTGTCTGCAACGTGTGGAGAGGTAGCAGAGCTGCTGAGAGGCTCCAGTGGTGTGATCACCAGCCCTGGCTGCCTGTCTGTCTCTCTGCCTGTCTCTCTCTGCCTGTCTCACCCCTGCCTGTCTGTCTGTCTCTCTGCAGCGTGTGGAGAGGTAGCAGAGCTGCTGAGAGGCTCCAGTGGGGTGATCACCAGTCCCGGCTGGCCCTTCCAGTACCCGGCCCGACTCAACTGCAGCTGGAACATCAGGGCCCGGCCCGGCGACGCCATCACGCTCAGGTAGCAGGCCGTTACCATGGCTACAGCAGCCGCAAACACCTGTCTGGAGTCTCCAGGACTTTGACCTGTCTGTCTCTCTCTGTAGTTTCCAGGACTTTGACCTGTCTGTCTGTCTGTGGTCTCCAGGACTTTGACCTGTCTGTGTGTAGTTTACAGGCCTTTGACCTGTCTGTCTGACCTGTCTGTCTCTCTGTAGTTTCCAGGACTTTGACCTTCAGGGCTCCCACCGCTGCTCTGCAGACTGGATGTCCGTGAGCAGCTACCGGAGTCTGGACGGTCTGAGGGTCTGTGGGTCCTCTCTGCCGCCCCCCTACATCTCGTCCCAGGACCACGTCTGGATCCACTTCCACTCCGACGACAACCTGACGGGGAAAGGCTTCCGCCTGTCCTACGTCACCGGTGAGCCTCACTCGGGATGCTCCACACTACTGTACGCACACCGCGGCCGACTGTACGTCCACACCGCGGCCGCCTGTACGTCCACACCGCCGCCTGTACGTCCACACCGCCGCCTGTACGTCCACACCGCCGCCTGTACGTCCACACCGCCGCCTGTACGTCCACACCGCCGCCTGTACGTCCACACCGCCGCCTGTACGTCCACACCGCTGCCGACTGTACGTCCACACCGCCGCCTGTACGTCCACACCGCTGCCGACTGTACGTCCACACCGCCGCCTGTACGTCCACACCGCTGCCGACTGTACGTCCACACCGCCGCCTGTACGTCCACACCGCCGCCTGTACGTCCACACCGCCGCCTGTACGTCCACACCGCCGCCGACTGTACGTCCACACCGCGGCCGACTGTACGTCCACACCGCGGCCGACTGTACGTCCACACCGCCGGTAACCGTACGTACACTCCGCCGACAACTGTACGTACACACCGCGGCCGACCGTACGTACACACTGCCGCCGACCGTATGTACACACCGCCGCCGACTGTACGTACACACCGCCGCCGACCGTACGTACACACCGCCGACGACCGTACGTACACACCGCCGACGACTGTACGTCCACACCGCCGCCGCCTTGATCTTCTAAAGTTACAGGAAGTCATTCATTTTCAATGGAAGCTGCTTCTCTCAGCTGCAAGGAGCGGAAAATGTGTCAGCGTCACGTTTTGGGCGTTTTGAGCGACCAGAGCGTCAATCAGAAAGTTGAAAGTAGGTCAACTTTATGGTAATGAGCTATGACGCGGTTCAGCGGCAAGCAGCGTGACTAGAGTCTCTCAAAATCTGAGTAAAATCTTTTAAACTGACCTTTGTTGATCTGAAATGAAGACAGATTCAACAACTGCACGGCCTATTTCGCTCTTCAAATGTTTTCAGAAACACGTTTCGGTGAACTATTTTAGTCCAATATGAGATCAGATTGTCAACGAGCAGCCATGACAGTCACTTTTTTGTCGCCTTTTCGTCAAAAAACTCCACATGTTTCTGGAAGGACTGAATATCGTACCCCCCTTCAGAGCGTAACTGAAGGCTGCGTGTTGTTTCAGGGAAGCCGGAGGCGTCGGGCTGTGACGTGGACCAGTTCCACTGCTCTAACGGGAAGTGCATCCCCGACTGGTGGCGCTGTAACTCCATGGACGAGTGTGGAGACAACTCGGACGAGGAGCTGTGTGTGGAGTCTCCGTTCTCCTTCCAGCCCTGCAGCCTGAACCAGTTCCCCTGCCTGTCCCGTTACACCCGCATCTACACCTGCCTGCCGCACAGCCTGCGCTGTGACGGCAGCATCGACTGCCAGGTAACGCACCTGAGAAACCAGTAACGCACCTGAGAAACCAGTAACGCACCTGAGAAACCAGTAACTCACCTGAGAAACCAGTAACGCACCTGAGAAACCAGTAACTCACCTGAGAAACCAGTAACGCACCTGAGAAACCAGTAACTCACCTGAGAAACCAGTAACTCACCTGAGAAACCAGTAACTCACCTGAGAAACCAGTAACTCACCTGAGAAACCAGTAACTAGAGCTGGGGGTAAACAATTATTTATTAAACGATTAATCGGGCGATTATTTTATCGATTAGTCGACTAATCTAACGACTAATTGGACGATTAATATAACGATTATTTTTCTGTTGCTCGATTAATAAAAACCATAATGTATCTCAAATAAATACCAAAAAATTCTTAATATATTTTATTAAACAATTTTGCACAGCAAAAAATCTTCTGCTTTACACAAAATAAAATAATTATTTTACTGTTATACAAAATGAAAGGCCAGCCTGTTTACTCTTTTACAGTACCAACATAACTCTCTTGTTCAAAAAAATCAAGTTGTAGTGCAAAAAAGAAAAACACTGTGCAGTGAACAGTACAGACATTCCTTGGATTGTTTAACACAACATAACAGTCCCAACATAAAACCTGATGCATAATCAAACTCACTCTCTTAACTGCTATTCTGTAGGTTTACATGCTAATGCAGCTGTCCACTTTGGTGGTGCTAGGCTAACCAACGCATCTTAGCTCTCTGTGCAGTTTGTTCGTGCTAGGTTAGTAGCTAACGTTCACGTTAGCTAACGTTAGCTACTATAGTTAGCTGTGTTCTGCAGCCGTAAGCTAGCTACCATTCAAGCCAACATTAACTAACGTTAGCTAAACACAGCTGTCTAGGCGCCAGTAGCTAGCTAACGTTAACGTTAGCTACTAACCTAGCACGAACAAACTGCACGGAGAGCTAAGATAGTTAGCTAGCACCACCTAAGTGCGCAGGCTACACAACACACTACACAAACATGAAATTAATTTAGCTAACGTTAGTACTTGGGACTATATTTGAAGTATTCCCATACCCTCGATGATTAAGGGCGAGCTGTTTTTTTAGGACTTTTTCTTTTCATGGGGCTTTTTGCAGGGCTTTGTTGGGAATTCTGTGAGGAGGTTGCTGTTTCCTGCAATGTTTTGGTCTCCCACATGTGTGTGTGGCGAAGCGTCGACGCAAAAATACGACGTCGACGTAATTTTGACGTCGATGCGTCGACATCATCGACGCGTCGCTACAGGCCTACCAGTAACACACATGAGAAACCAGTAACACACCTGATAAAGCACTAACGTTCACCCAGTCTGTGAACAGGAAGGTCATTGGTCCTATTTCATGTCGAATCATTAACATTTCCATCCTGTTAAACATCAAATATGGAGATGGCAACAGTTTGAGATTAAGATTCAGATTGTTCAAGCACGTTAAACATTTAGGAACGACATTAGTTACCCAGGTCGACCTTTCTGTTTAAGAGTAAGATCCTTTCTTTAAACATAAAAACATCCATGAAATTGAGATTCCTAAACTCACCAGACTCCATGTAAATAATCAGGACTTTTATCATGGTTTACCATGATAAAAGTCCTGAGTCTGAGTCTGGCTCTATATATACACTTCATTCAAAGTGGACAGAAACTAAATAAAACTATCAAAAGCCGTCTTGGTTCATCTTTCCACTGTTCCAACAATCACCACTCTGGTTTGGTTGAAATAAACCCTTAATTCACCCATTTACATGTGGAAATATGCTGGCTCTATACACACTAAAAGTACTGATTATTTACATGGAGTCTGGTGGAGATATGCTGGCTCTATACACGCTAAAAGTCCTGATTATTTACATGGAGTCTGGCTCTATATATACGCTAAAAGTCCTGATTATTTACATGGAGTCTGGCTCTATATATACGCTAAAAGTCCTGATTATTTACATGGAGTCTGGCTCTATACACGCTAAAAGTACAGAGAATAGTCCATGAGTGATGAATGTGTTTCTGTGTGGTTGTTTCCAGGATCTGGGGGACGAGATAGACTGTGACGTTCCCACCTGTGGAGAACGTCTGAGGAACTTCTACGGCTCCTTCAGCTCTCCCAACTACCCCGACTTCTACCCCCCAGGAAGTAACTGCACCTGGCTGATCGACACCGGGGACCACCGCAAGGTAACGCACAAATACCAGAACCACACATCCTGTTTCTACCTCACACACAGGAAGGTAGCACACACCTAGGAACTAATATCAGAACCACACATCCTGTTTCTACCTCACACACAGGAAGGTAACACACACCTCCATCCTCACACAATCTTTACCTGCAGAATGTGTGTGTGTGTGTGTGTGTGTGTGTGTGTGGAGGTCTTAAAGTGTCCGTTTGTCTCCCTGCAGGTCATCCTGAGGTTCACAGACTTCAAACTGGACGGGACCGGTTACGGAGACTACGTGAAGGTGTACGACGGCCTGGAGGAAAACCCTCGCCGCCTCCTCCGCGTGCTCACGGCGTTCGACTCCCGGGCGCCGGTCGCCGTGGTTTCATCGTCCGGTCAGCTCCGAGTTCACTTCTACGCCGACAAGATCAACGCGGCCAGAGGCTTCAACGTCACCTACCAAGTGAGTTCTCTTCATAGCCCTCGCCATGTTTCTGTCTCAGGGCTTTTACCCTGTTTGGCTCTATACACGCTAAAAGTCCTGATTATTTACATGGAGTCTGGCTCTATACACGCTAAAAGTCCTGATTATTTACATGGAGTCTGGCTCTATACACGCTAAAAGTCCTGATTATTTACATGGAGTCTGGCTCTATACACGCTAAAAGTCCTGATTATTTACATGGAGTCTGGCTCTATACACGCTAAAAGTAAGGTGGACTGGTTCTGTCTAACTTGGTTCTGTCTAACCTGATTCTGTATTTAAGGTGGACTGGTCCTGTCTAACCTGATTGTGTGTTTAAGGTGGACGGGTTCTGTTTGCCGTGGGAGGTTCCCTGCGGGGGGAACTGGGGCTGTTACACGGAGCAGCAGCGCTGTGACGGGTACTGGCACTGTCCCAACGGCCGGGATGAGCTCAACTGTTCTGCGTGCCAGGAGGACGAATTCCCCTGTTCCAGAAACGGAGCGTGTTACCCTCGATCGGACCGCTGCAACTACCAGAACCGCTGCCCCAACGGTTCTGATGAGAAGAACTGCTTCTTCTGCCAGCCGGGGAACTTCCACTGCAAGGTACCGAAACTAGTAGCTGACTACTAACCAAGGTACCAACACTAGTAGCTGACTACTAACCAAGGTACCAAAACTAGTAGCAAGGTACCAAAACTAGTAGCTGACTACTAACCAAGGTACCGAAACTAGAAGCTGACTACTAACCAAGGTACCAAAACTAGTAGCAAGGTACCAAAACTAATAGCTGACTACTAACCAAGGTACCGAAACTAGAAGCTGACTACTAACCAAGGTACCAAAACTAGTAGCTGACTACTAACCAAGGTACCAAAACTAGAAGCTGACTACTAACCAAAGTACCAAAACTAGTAGCTGACTACTAACCAAGGTACCGAAACTAGAAGCTGACTACTAACCAAGGTACCAAAACTAGTAGCTGACTACTAACCAAGGTACCAAAACTAGAAGCTGACTACTAACCAAGGTACCAAAACTAGTAGCTGACTACTAACCAAGGTACCAAAACTAGAAGCTGACTACTAACCAAGGTACCAAAACTAGAAGCTGACTACTAACCAAAGTACCAAAACTAGTAGCTGACTACTAACCAAGGTACCAAAACTAGAAGCTGACTACTAACCAAAGTACCAAAACTAGTAGCTGACTACTAACCAAGGTACCAAAACTAGAAGCTGACTACTAACCAAGGTACCAAAACTAGTAGCTGACTACTAACCAAGGTACCAAAACTAGAAGCTGACTACTAACCAAGGTACCAAAACTAGAAGCTGACTACTAACCAAGGTACCAAAACTAGAAGCTGACTACTAACCAAGGTACCAAAACCAAGGTACCAAAACTAGAAGCTGACTACTAACCAAGGCACCAAAACTAGTAGCTGACTACTAACCAAGGTACCAAAACTAGAAGCTGACTACTAACCAAGGTACCAAAACTAGTAGCTGACTAACCAAGGTACCAAAACTAGTAGCTGACTACTAGCCAAGGTACCAAAACTAGAAGATGACTACTAACCAAAGTACCAAAACTAGTAGCTGACTAACCAAGGTACCAAAACTAGTAGCTGACTACTAACCAAAGTACCAAAACTAGTAGCTGACTACTAACCAAGGTACCAAAACTAGTAGCTGACTACTAACCAAGGTACCAAAACTAGAAGCTAACTACTAACCAAGGTACCAAAACTAGAAGCTAACTACTAACCAAGGTACCAAAACTAGAAGATGACTACTAACCAAGGTACCAAAACTAGTAGCTGACTACTAACCAAGGTACCGAAACTAGAAGCTGACTACTAACCAAAGTATCAAAACTAGTAGCTGACTACTAACCAAGGTACCAAAACTAGTAGCTGACTACTAACCAAGGTACCAAAACTAGTAGCTGACTACTAACCAAAGTACCAAAACTAGTAGCTGACTACTAACCAAAGTACCAAAACTAGTAGTGGCAAAAGTAGTTTGTGGCCTTTTCGTCGCCTTTTTGTGTGTTTGAGTGTAGAACGTGAACGTGTTTCTGATATTCTGCAGAATAACCGCTGTGTGTTTGAGTCGTGGGTGTGCGATGCCCAGGACGACTGCGGCGACGGCAGCGATGAGGAGAGCTGTCCCGTCATCGTTCCCACCCGAGTCATCACGGCGGCCGTCATCGGCAGCCTCATCTGTGGCCTCCTATTGGTCATCGCTCTGGGCTGCACCTGCAAGCTCTACTCACTACGCATGTTCGAACGCAGGTACGTCTCCTCAGACACTTTAAACCCTAACCAGCTCAAGGTGCTGACTGTGTGATTGGAGCCCTGTGATTGGAGCCCTGTGATTGGTCGTTGATGACTGTGTGATTGGAGCCTTGTGATTGGTCGTTGTTGACTGTGTGATTGGAGCCCTGTGATTGGTCGTTGTTGACTGTGTGATTGGAGCCGTGTGATTGGAGCCGTGTGATTGGTCGTTTATGACTGTGTGATTGGAGCCCTGTGATTGGTCGTTGTTGACTGTGTGATTGGAGCCGTGTGATTGGTCGTTGATGACTGTGTGATTTGAGCCCTGTGATTGGAGCCGTGTGATTGGTCGTTGTTGACTGTATGATTGGAGCCCTGTGATTGGTCGTTGTTGACTGTGTGATTGGAGCCCTGTGATTGGTCGTTGATGACTGTGTGATTTGAGCCCTGTGATTGGAGCCGTGTGATTGGTCGTTGTTGACTGTATGATTGGAGCCCTCTGATTGGACGTTTTTGACTGGGATTGGAGCCATGTGATTGGTCGTTGATGACTGTGTGATTGGAGCCCTGTGATTGGATGTTTTTGACTGATTGGAGCCATGTGATTGGTCGTTGATGACTGTGTGATATGATCTCTGTGATTGGTCGTTGATGACTGTGTGATATGAGACTTGTGATTGGTCGTTGATTGTCTGTGTGATATGAGCCCTGTGATTGGTCGTTGCAGGTCCTTTGAGACCCAGCTGTCCAGAGTGGAGGCGGAGCTGCTGCGGAGGGAAGCCCCGCCCTCTTATGGTCAGCTGATCGCCCAGGGACTGATCCCGCCAGTGGAGGACTTCCCCGTGTGCTCCGGGAGCCAGGTATGCACATCACATGACGTGTGTGTGTGTGTGTGTGTGTGTGTACGTACACACACACACACACACACACACACACACACACACACACACACACACACACACACACACACACACGGGGAAAGTAGCTACATTTACATACTGTGTTACTAACTGTTGATATATAGTATATTAGATATCCTTTTCAATGAATCATTCCAATGTAAATGGAGTGCAGAGCTCACTCATGCACGTACTTCCACTCCATGTTCAAGCTGCGTAGATCTTTCAGTATTAACCAGAATACACCTGAATACTAGTGACTATGATGTTGTCCTAAATACTAGTGACTATGATCTTTCAATATTTACCAAAATACACCTAAATACTAGCGACTATGATCTTTCAATATTTACCAAAATACACCTAAATACTAGCGACTGTGACGTTGTCCTCAATACTAGCGACTGTGACGTTGTCCTCAATACTAGCGTCACGTTGTCCTGAATACTAGCGACTGTGACGTTGTCCTAAATACTAGCGACAGGACTGTGACGTTGTCCTCAATGCTAGCGACTGTGACGTTGTCCTCAATACTAGCGACTGTGACGTTGTCCTCAATGCTAGCGACTGTGACGTTGTCCTCAATGCTAGCGACTGTGACGTTGTCCTGAATACTAGCGACTGTGACGTTGTCCTGAATACTAGCGACTGTGACGTTGTCCTGAATACTAGCGACTGTGACGTAGTCCTGAATACTAGCGACTGTGACGTAGTCCTGAATACTAGCGACTGTGACGTAGTCCTGAATACTAGCGACTGTGACGTAGTCCTGAATACTAGCGACTGTGACGTAGTCCTGAATACTAGCGACTGTGACGTAGTCCTGAATACTAGCGACTGTGACGTTGTGATAGACGTGATTCCGTCTCTGATTCTCGTCTCTGTCTTCAGGCGTCCGTTCTGGAGAATCTGCGCCTGGCCGTCCGCTCCCAGCTGGGCTTCACCTCGCTCCGCCTCCCATCCGCCGGTCGCCATAGCAACCTGTGGCGCCGCCTCTTCACGTTCTCGCGGTCGCGGCGCTCTGGCTCTCTGGCGCTGGTCTCGGCCGACCTGGAGGACGCCGCGGGGACGGCGAGCAGCTCCGGCTCAGAGCCGCCTTCCCCGGACTCTGACGACACGGACACGGAGGCGGAGCGCGGGCGGGGGGGCAGCGTGGGGGCGGGCGCCGTGGGCGGGCCCGTGGCCCCGCTGCCCCACAAGACCCCGCCCTCGTCCGCCGTGGAGGCCGTGGTCTCCGTGACGACCTCCGCTCCCTCGCCGACACCCGTCTGCGGCCGCGCCCGCCCCCGAGAGGCCCCGCCCCCTTCCAGCCCGGTTACCATGGTGACATCCTGCGATCCGGAGGAGCCACAGGCCCCGCCCACCTCCGCCCTGCAGCGGCTGGCCCACAACCTGCACCGCCTCGCCAGGAACCTGGCGGGGAGCGGCCAGAACCAGCCGGACCCGGCTTGGACCAATCACAGCCCGCTGCGGCAGCTGGAGACAGGAAGGGGCGGGGCCTGGACCAATCACAGCCCGCTGCGGCAGCTGGAGACGGGAAGGGGCGGGGCTGAGGCTGCGGAGCAGCGCGGGCAGCGAGAGGAAGAAGAAGACGTGGAGCTGCTGATCCCGGACTCTGACTCCTCGCTGAGCGACGCTCGCACGCCGCTGCTGGAGCCACGCCCCCCCACCGGCCACGGCCCCCGCCGTCACCGTGGAAACGGACCCTGTGAACACTGCGGGATGGTCCACACGGCTCAGATACCCGACGCCTGTCTGGATGCCGCCGCGGGGAAGACGGAGAGCAGCGACGATGAGCTGCTGCTGCTCTGCTAACAGGCTAACTCACAGGCTAACAGGCTAACTCACAGGCTAACTCACAGGCTAACTCACAGGCTAGCTAACAGGCTAACTCACAGGCTAACAGGCTAACTCACAGGCTAACAGGCCAACTCACAGGCTAACAGGCTAACTCCAATACCCTGATACGCCCACAGATACCCCGATACTACTACAACTAGCCATAATGCTAACACTTTGACTGGACTACAAGTAGCCATAATGCTAACACTTTGACTGGACTACAACTAGCTGTAATGCTAACACTTTGACTGGATTACAACTAGCCTACACCTGTTAGCATGTTAGCTGGATTAAAGGTTAGCGCTCTGTGATGTCAGAGATGAAAGGACCAATCAGAGACGGGGGAGTGATGTCTGATTACTATTAAAACTCTCCTCTGGTCCGTCCGTTAAAACGCTCCCCCCTCCTTCCTGCTCGGTACGACTGACTGAACACTGACTTCCTGCTCCGCTGGAATGTAACTAAGTACATGTACTGCAGCACTCAGTACACAGTACTTCAGTCCACATGTTGAGGTACTTGTACTTTACTTGAGTCTTTTCTTTTCATGTCACTTTCTACTTCTACTCCATGTTCCTGATGATACTACACACTTTTACTGCAGGACTTTTACTGTAACAGAGTATTTATACAGTGTGGTATTAGTACTTTTACTGCAGTAATCTGGATACTTCTCCCCCCCGCTGACTGCTCGTTGGTACGACCTGAACGCTCTGGAGAGCTGGTCCCGAGTCATTCCCCCTGCTCTGGTGTTTCCCCCTCTCATTCCCCCTGCTCTGGTGTTTCCCCTCTCATTCCCCCTGCTCTGGTGTTCCCCCTCTCATTCCCCCTGCTCTGGTGTTTCACCCTCTCATTCCCCCTGCTCTGGTGTTCCCCCTCTCATTCCCCCTGCTCTGGTGTTTCACCCTCTCATTCCCCCTGCTCTGGTGTTCCCCCTCTCATTCCCCCTGCTCTGGTGTTTCACCCTCTCATTCCCCCTGCTCTGGTGTTTCACCCTCTCATTCCCCCTGCTCTGGCGTTTCCCCCTATCATTCCCCCTGCTCTGGTGTCCCCCCTCTCATTCCCCCTGCTCTGGTGTCCCCCCTCTCATTCCCCCTGCTCTCTCATTCCCCCTGCTCTCTCATTCCCCGTGCTCTGGTAGCCTCAGAGACAGACCTTATATTTCTGGGTTATGAATATTTAAATTCTCTCTCCTGAAGCCGTCTGTGTTTATAATCTGATTCAGTTTTTGGTACTCTGACCGTGTGTGAGTGTGACTCTATATTTATTATTATTATTATTATTATTATTAATAATATGGTGATATTATTGTGTTGTTGTTGTTGTGTAGCTGTGTGCATGATTCAAGGTGTTGGTGTTTAGTTTTTCTTTGAGTCTGTAAAGTTCAAAACTAAAGATTAAAAATTCACATTTCACCTGTTGCTGTTAATTCTCTTATTTTAATAATAATCTCAGAAAGATGTTCCACACACACACACACACACACACACACACACACACACAGACACACACACACACACACACAGACACACACACACACACACACAGACACACACTCCGACACAGAGAAACACACACACACACTCAGACACACACACACACAGAAACACACACTCAGACACACATACACACACACCCACACAGTCTCAGCCACGGCACCGATAACCCACAACACAAATATAATACATAGTTTATAAAGTCTACAAGGTGTGTGTGTGTGTGTGTGTGTGTGTGTGTGTGTGTGTATCAAACTTGGGACTGCAACTATCAATTATCTTTATTCCCAGTGGATTCATGTGAGTAATTGCTGTAAATTTGCAGCCAATTTTCAACCCTAAAATACTGTTTTCATGTTAAACAGTTTAGTACTGCAATGCATTGTGGGCTGCTTAACTTGGAGCAACAGGACAGAGGCCCTGAACAGGATGCTGCTGTTTAAATTACAGGACACTACAGTATTTTTGGGAATCTGAGTGTTGACTGGGGTCAGAAGTTTGATACATAGTCTTAAATTGAGGCTACAGCTTTTGGTCAATTTTCTTTAAAAAATCCAGAAATAATTTGCCATCAACTGCTGGAGGGACTTCAGGAACCATCATTTGGAAGAGAGTTTCCAGGAGAGGACGCACAATTTAGATGACATGACCTCCACACCATCGAGTGTTCTTCATCAACATCCATCGGCTCTTCATCTACAAATTAAACGGTAATTCAAATCTTATTTATATCGCCGAGAGTGTTTGATATCCAGCTGATGCTCAGGAGCTTGTCTTGCTAGGGATCTTAACATGTCATTAATCAGCCAAAACAATATTACTTTTGGTTGTTTTCTTTGTTTAATTTTGGTAACGTTAGCCCAACGTCTGCATCCGAGGAACAACCCTGTTAAACGGTAAGATGGAGGCAGCAGGAACATAGCATTAGGCTACTGGAATAATTACTGAGTTTGATTTAGTTGGTTTCAGCTTTGAATGAATGAATGGTGTGTTTTACAAAATGTTAACAAGAACATTAAGCTTGGCTAATTGTAGTTCAGTTAAAGAACTTTGCATTTTTCTGTTTAAACGGAAAATTATTGTGAAATTATTGCCTTTCTGGACTCTTTGTGAATGCATTTAGTTTGTGTGTCGCTGTACGTCTCACACAGCCGACTGCTCCCAACTGTCTGAGAGTACAGGCCTCGGCTTTGTCAACCCGGTTTGCATCATCTGTGGCTTTTCTTTCACAATCTTAACATTGCAGCTTGGTTAAAGGAACACGCCGACTTATTGGGACTTTGTTTTATTCACCGTCTCCCCCAGAGTTAGATAAGTCCAGACATACCCTTCTCATCTCGTGCATGATGTAACGCTGTCTGACTGCTCCATTGGTAGCCTAGCTTAGCACAGAACCTGCAGGTAACTGGTTCCATCTAGCCTAGCTTAGCACAGATCCTGCAGGTAACTGGTTCCATCTAGCCTAGCTTAGCACAGAACCTGCAGGTAACTGGTTCCATCTAGCCTAGCTTAGCACAGAACCTGCAGGTAACTGGTTCCATCTAGCCTAGCTTAGCACAGAACCTGCAGGTAACTGGTTCCATCTAGCCTACTGCTCCCAATAAGTGACAAAATAACGCCAACATGTTCCTATTTACATGTTGTGATTTGCCTTCTGAGAATATAGTTCCCAGTTTATATACGGTTAGAAGATGGCTGTGTGTCATGTGACCTTATTATTTGTACACGCTGTGACTCTACAAATCACAACATGTACTCTCAGGTAGAGCACAAACCCAGCCCCTGTATTTGCATCTCTATTCACATGCCGGGAATCTGTACAGAGATGCCTGCGCTCCACACACAGCTGAGCCGAGATGTGTGTGCGTTAAAACACGCAGTAGGTTACCTGAATGGGAACGATACAAAGAGGATTACCAACGGCCGCTGGGCAGATCAACTCACGCTAGTCTGGTTACTGTCACTAGGCTACAATTAAACCTTTGTGAGTAAAAAGTCAATACTTATCAATGCACTCACCTGTCTACAGGCATAAACATGTAGAAAACCATATTTCAATCTGCTCTGTCTGCTCAGTCCACTCTTGTCCACCGCGCTGTTTTACATGAACACAGCTCTGCTCTGCAAATAGAGAATTTACAAACAAGCTAAAACAAAAGCTGTCTGTTTGTAGTCTAACTGTTTATCTTAGTTTGCTGGGAATCTTGAAAATTGGACAAATTCTTATGAACTTAACGGCTGGCTGAGCGAACCGTCCTCTCCGCTGGAGCGGTAAATCTATGGATGTATTAAGACCAAAACATATACATGTGGCTACTTAATATGCACGTGAATGACACGACCATTATGTTTGCTTCTTCATTCTTGATGATGATGCTGGTTGTATTATTTTGCAACAACGTTGTTTCATTGCTAATGGGCATACATGACGAATGCATAGCCTGCTTATCTGTCCGTTCACCATTAAAGCGGCTTTTCCACGTCAACTTTTCGCTTCAGCCTCTTTGACGGTGACATTCTTACCTGACAACAGCCGTTTCTTTCTGCAAGCATTTTCCACCAATCAGGACGCTGCATACTACAACCATGTTTCCTAATCACAGACTTTAACCATCACTCCTCAGTGAACTGCCTCCTAGTCTGAGATCTTTTTCTACTTAAAGAGCCAGTTATCATTATGGGGTTTCCATGTTTTTTAGGAGTTTGCTCACACTAATACATGAAAAAAAATAAAAAAAATAAATATATATATATATATATATATATATATATATATATATATATATATATATATATATATATATATATATATAGCATTTCGAACAAAAATAGGCATATTAGGAAGTCCGGCCCCGGAGTGTCTGCTTAGAAAAATTCTGGCCCTTGGAAAAATGTAGTTGATGACCCCTGCTCTACAGGCAAGAGGGGTCCAACTGACACATATGGATGGACACGATTTCAGCCAGAGTTACCCCCAGAAGAAACTGATCCCACTGTGGAGCAGCACCGCCAGAGACTGGAAGAGATTTACAGACAGGAGGGTGCAGGTGGAGCAGAAAGAGCAGAAGTTAAAATCTAAAGGGGCTCACGTTCTCTCTACAACGTCGCCATATAAATACACTTCCACCACCTGACACTGAAGATGTGAAAAGCAAATGGCCTTTTCTTTTCACACCAAGGTATGTATTCACACATTTTGAGTTGCTCACAGACATCAATGTGCTTCGTAGGTTGGAACTCAGTATGGAGGAATGTGGAAGAGCCATCACAGAATACTTCAGGGGAAAACCCACCAACAAAGATGTGAAGGATATCCTCTCTGATGGTGAAGATAATGAGATGGCACTTTGTGTTGTTCAGCTGCTCATGGCACA
>NC_050188.1:24001336-24016336 GCF_008315115.2 Sander lucioperca
AAACACAGGCCTACCTCACTATTTTAAGAGGTAAAAACACAGACCTACCTCACTATTTTAAGAGGTAAAAACACAGGCCTACCACACTATATTAAGGGGTAAAAACACAGGCCTACCACACTATATTAAGGGGTAAAAACACAAGCCTACCACACTATATTAAGAGGTAAAAACACAGGCCTACCTCACTATTTTAAGAGGTAAAAACACAGGCCTACCTCACTATTTTAAGGGGTAAAAACACAGGCCTACCTCACTATTTTAAGGGGTAAAAACACAGGCCTACCACACTATATTAAGGGGTAAAAACACAGGCCTACCTCACTATATTAAGAGGTAAAAACACAGGCCTACCTCACTATATTAAGGGGTAAAAACACAGGCCTACCTCACTATTTTAAGGGGTAAAAACACAGGCCTACCTCACTATATTAAGGGGTAAAAACACAGGCCTACCTCACTATTTTAAGGGGTAAAAACACAGGCCTACCTCACTATATTAAGGGGTAAAAACACAGGCCTACCTCACTATATTAAGAGGTAAAAACACAGGCCTACCTCACTATTTTAAGAGGTAAAAACACAGGCCTACCTCACAGGACTATTTTAAGAGGTAACCTGCAACTAATCCATTCATCCAGAAAATAATCCACACTGTAAATAATTTTCCTGTAAAGTAACAGTGAGAGCTGGCAGCAGAGACGCCAGAAGAATACTGTTATTTTTACGGTATTCATACGTTAAATGACTTTACAGTAGTAGTAAACCAGAAAAATGGTCAAATCATAAAAATAAATAAACTATACAATCAGGAATGTACAGTATACACTCCAAGCTAATGCTTATAAAGTTAATACCAGTTCTCTTGTGGCTTAATGTGTGTCGCACCGCCAGACCGCCTGGATGCACCGCCAGACCGCCTGGATGCACCGCCAGACCGCCTGGATGCACCGCCAGACCGCCTGGATGCACCGCCAGACCGCCTGGATGCACCGCCAGGCAGCTGAGACCTGGTCTACCACTTGGGGAACGCAGCACCAGCACATACGGACAAAACAAACATGCTAAATAAACATATGTTTATTTTTAAAGAAGATTTTAAATTACATTGTAACAATTTAACAATTCGCCCTTTATGACATCCATTCACAGCACGGCTGTCTGGGAACGCAACAGACAGACGGTGGTGTGATGCCCCGACACTTAAATTCAACTAAAATGTAACAGTAACCAATCAGAGTTGGACCTCCAGTCTGTTGAGATGATCTCCACACGCAGAAACCAAGGCAATCACACCATCAAACGTTAAGACACGTTGAGAAAAAAAAATTTTTTTTTCCGTAATCCAATGACACGGAAAAAAAAGTAATCCCCAGGGATCAGGAGATCCACAGAAAGAGTCACGCTGTATCCAGCAAGGCCGATACGGGCGTCCCATTCACCAGCCAGCTCCAGACAGGTGAACCAGGCCTCTCCACTTCACCGTTTAAACAAAGTGGGATAAAACATAGGCTATAAAAGTCCAAATCTACACAAAACGCTCAATCAATTAGAAAGCTGACAGCAAATGTATATACATGGCATTTAGGAAACCGTTATGACAACGTTGGCACGGTAACATGTCCAGACTAGTGCAACAGTAACTTTAGTATCTGGCACAACTCCAAAAAAGTTCTCTTCTGTCTTGGGGGACCTCTGCTCATGTTAACAGTTTCCAGATGTTCTCAGTGAATGTGGGGTAAAGTTCATAGGACTCCCTTATAACAACCCTTTAGGACAAAGTTATAGAAAGTTATAGACTGGTCATATACCTCGCCATCAACATGCTATCTCCCCTCCACTGTTTCAAAATGCTGCTCCCTTCATCTCAACGCTGATCTGCAGATTTCTATTCATCTGCAGGATGTCAGATCTTTCTCTTCTACATACAGCAGGTATTAGGACTTTGTAAAGCTGCAACAAACTCCTCTAACAGTCAGAGTTTTTTATTAGCTGTATGGCCCTTCATTTCCTTCCTGATGTGCAGTTTATTTAGAGGAAGTAAGACGTACTTGTAATGAACTATATGTTAAAGAAAGTCTGTCCTAAAACAAGAGTCACACGCTCATCTGTACATTGATAGAGGTTTGCCAAAATATTATTATCACCAGAGATGCACCGATTACAACTTTCTAGGCTGATTCTGATTTTCTTTGAGTTAGACCAGCTGATACCGATTTTAGCCGATTCTGATTTCATGTTTTCTAACCACTTTACAGCTCACACACATATTTATTTTCTATCTTTTCTTTAATAGAACATGTGTTGAACAGATAATGGATCACTATAAAATAGAACTATATAAATTACTCCTGGTGTGGGACATTCACACACATCTAAAGAGCAATGTTAGAACCATTTCCTTCTTTTCACATCAATATCAACTAAGAAATGTGATTTAGGTTTTTGGTGTCGTCCCTCCACGCCCTACTTTCTCCTTGCAGGTGTTGCATATTGTAAACTTGTTATCTTCTGCTCACACGCTGAAGAATTCCCAAACAGCTGACATGTTGCAGGTTAATTCACCAGGTTCCTATGTTCCAGAACAGTGCCGACACACGGAGGAGAAGTTGAGAGAAAGGAGAAAGAGACCGTGCCGTGGCGTCCGTGCTGTGGCGTCCGTGCTGTGGCGTCCGTGCTGTGGCGTCCGTGCCGTGGCGTCCGTGCCGTGGCGTCCGTGCCGTGGCGTCCGTGCTGTGGCGTCCGTGCCGTGGCGTCCGTGCCGTGGCGTCCGTGTGTGTGTGCGTCCTTGAGAACTGTAACTGGTATAACTTATGTTGTCAGTTAATTGGAGCGTTGACCAGCATGACATCACCATATGTCAGACTGACCTGCTGGTCGCCGGTCGTGGCCGAGCACGTGAAAACCGGCCAATTCCGGTCACCAGCTGCTCTATCGGTGCATCTCTAATGATCACCAGCGAGAAGAGAGTCTGCTGAAAGTATTAATGTGGTTTTTATGTTGGTATGTAAATGTGTGTTGGCATTAAAGTGACTTTAAAATAAAGGTGTGTATCTGTGGTCTAGATCTATGTAGCTGTATTATGCAGCGAGGATGTCAGAAGTGACGTCTTTGGTACCCATGAACAGAACCAGTTGTTGTTGTTAGAGTCAGAGTGATGGAGGGGGAGGAGAGGAGAGCTGTGGGTCTTGTGTTTGGAGGAGGGACTCCATCATTTAAAGAAGTAACTAGTTCCTGGTTTGCCAGTGAAGAAGGAAGAGAGGCAGCGGTAAACCATCTTCGTCTCAACATGAACGTCCGTCCCACTTTGATCTGCTTCTTCTTCCTCTGTGAGTACATTCACTTTGGATTTCTCTCACTCTGTCCTGCTGTTGTTTTCTGTCTTTTCTTTATTGATCAGTGGTCTAACACTTTCTCATGACAGCTTTCTATGTTCAGCTTTATATAGTTATACATGTACAAGTATTCCTGTTACTTCCTCTAAATAAACTGCACATCAGGAAGGAAATGAAGGAACAGACTCAGTTGAAGTTAAACTCTGCTGTATGCTTTATGTATTAATATCTGATGTCTGATTATTGTGCTGCCAACAGTTGACATGATTATGGGAACTGTGTTAAAGAGCTAATGAACTAATGATTGTTCATCTCTTCAACAGCTCTGCAGGATGGAAACTCTGGGCTCGCCAAAGCCCAAATCTCTGTCTATAGAAGAACTGAAGGAGAAGATATCAGAGTTACATACTCTTTTTATCAGTCTGGAACCACGAAGTTCTTCTGTAAGAATGAATGTAAACAAGGAGATCTTCTCATTGAAACAACTGATGTCACAGCTCAGAACGGCAGATACGGGATTAAATATGAAGAACTTCAATCAGGAGCAGTTGTTTCCGTCAGCATCTCCCAGCTGACCAGGTCTGACTCAGGACTCTACAGGTGTGGTCTGGGTAGTCCTTTATCTGCAGCTTCATACAGAGACTTTGAAGTAATTGTTGTAGATGGTGAGTCTGAAAATATAGTTTCTTGTGTGAAGTAAAGTTTGTGTGTTCACTGACAGCTGCTGACAGATTTTGTTCTTCATATTCTTCATCACTGAACTCTGATGAATGCTCCTTTAAACCAGCAGGTCTTCTGTGATGTGATGGTGACTCACAGCTACTGTTGTTTCAGGGGATATCTGACTGATTCAGAGTTTATATCTGTGGCATTCTCTTCGTATAATATTGTACAAAAATGTAAGCACAACAATTTAAATGATATCATACTAAATGATGGTGTCCGCTGACGACACATGACAGTTGAGTTCAGCCGACAAAACAACTATTTCTTTTTATAAAGATTATTTTTGGGGCATTTCCTCTTTAATCATTGGGACAGCTAAGATATACTTTCATTACCCTCTACATGTGGGCGCACGCTCCACCAACTGACCCACCCGGGCGCCCAGCAGAAGGACTAGTACAGATTAGAAAAGATGGTTTGGGTTAAAACAGCTGTTCCCTTCAGTAGTTCTCCAGGACATGATCACTGTTTCCTGGGTGAACGTGATTTCCCCATTAAGATAATTAAATCAAATATAATCTAATGAGATTATGATCAGATGGTGAGATTATGAAGGAGTCAGACTGGTTGAACTGGGCAGCTCCAGTGTAACTGTGGATCATCATCTGGAGTACTGAGAGTAACTACTGATTGTTCATCTTTTCAACAGCACTGCTGGATGGAGATCTTTCTGAAGTCAAAACCCTCCATAAGACAACTGGAGGAGATGTTGTTGTAGGATGCTACTTTTCTGTCTTTAGAACCAGGAAGTACTTCTGTAAGGAACAATGTGAAGACAAAGACATTCTGGTTGAAACATCCGATGTCAGCGCTCAGAGAGACAGATACAGCATCAGATATGTATATGTAAGAGGATCTCCACCTGGAGGATTTGTGTATGTGACCATCTCCCAGCTGACCAGGTCTGACTCAGGACTCTACAGGTGTGGTCTGGACAGACCTTTGTCTCGGGATCCTTACCGTGAGTTTAGGATCGTTGTCACAGATGGTGAGTTTAATCTGGAGAATGAAAATGATTATTTCTGTCTGAAGAAAGATTCACTTACAGCTGCTACAGTTTTAAAGTGTGAACCCAACAAACCAGCAGTTCAGCAGACACACACATGATTATCACACCTCTGTCATCAGAGGTCTGTTTCAGAAAGCAGCTTTAGTGAGAACTCTGAGTTAGTTAACCCTGAGAGGAGGGAACAGAAAGAGAGGTTAATCTAACCTGAGAGAGAACTTCACCTCAGAGTCAGTTACTATGGGAACTTCACCTCAGAGTCAGTTACTATGGTAACTTCACCTCAGACTCAGTTACTATGGGAACTTCACCTCAGAGTCAGTTACTATGGGAACTTCGCCTCAAAGTCAGTTACTATGGTAACTTCACCTCAGACTCAGTTACTATGGTAACCTCACCTCAGACTCAGTTACTATGGTAACTTCACCTCAGAGTCAGTTACTATGGGAACTTCACCTCAGAGTCAGTTACTATGGGAACTTCACCTCAGAGTCAGTTACTATGGTAACTTCACCTCAGAGTCAGTTACTATGGTAACTTCACCTCAGACTCAGTTACTATGGGAACTTCACCTCAGAGTCAGTTACTATGGGAACTTCACCTCAGACTCAGTTACTATGGGAACTTCACCTCAGAGTCAGTTACTATGGGAACTTCGCCTCAAAGTCAGTTACTATGGTAACTTCACCTCAGACTCAGTTACTATGGGAACTTCACCTCAGAGTCAGTTACTATGGGAACTTCACCTCAAAGTCAGTTACTATGGTAACTTCACCTCAGACTCAGTTACTATGGGAACTTCACCTCAGAGTCAGTTACTATGGGAACTTCGCCTCAAAGTCAGTTACTATGGTAACTTCACCTCAGACTCAGTTACTATGGGAACTTCACCTCAGAGTCAGTTACTATGGGAACTTCACCTCAAAGTCAGTTACTATGGTAACTTCACCTCAGACTCAGTTACTATGGGAACTTCACCTCAGAGTCAGTTACTATGGGAACTTCGCCTCAAAGTCAGTTACTATGGTAACTTCACCTCAGACTCAGTTACTATGGTAACTTCACCTCAGAGTCAGTTACTATGGTAACTTAACCTCAGAGTCTGTTACTATGGTAACTGAGCCTGTGAACCTAACCTGGTCAGGAGCAGGTTTTCTTCTCTCACAGCGCTCTTTCATTTCCTCATTCATTCATTCATTCATTCATTCATTCAATCTGTATCAGGCACACTTTAGACTAGTTTGTTATCGGCATGAATAAAAGAACAAGGTTAGTTTATTAACCATGTAGTTAGGAGACATTAGACCATTAAACGTTTATTAACTAGTTAGGCGACATTAGACCATTAAACGTTTATTAACTAGTTAGGTAACATTAGACTATTAAACGTTTATTAACTAGTTAGGTAACATCAGACTATTAAACGTTTATTAACTAGTTAGGTAACATTAGACTATTAAACATTTATTAACTAGTTAGGAGACATTAGATTATTAAACGTTTATTAACTAGTTAGGAGACATTAGATTATTAAACGTTTATTAACTAGTTAGGTAACATTAGACTATTAAACGTTTATTAACTAGTTAGGTAACATCAGACTATTAAACGTTTATTAACTAGTTAGGTAACATCAGACTATTAAACGTTTATTAACTAGTTAGGTAACATTAGACTATTAAACATTTATTAACTAGTTAGGAGACATTAGATTATTAAACGTTTATTAACTAGTTAGGAGACATTAGACTATTAAACGTTTATTAACTAGTTAGGAGACATTAGATTATTAAACGTGTATTAACTAGTTAGGAGACATTAGATTATTAAACGTTTATTAACTAGTTAGGTAACATTACACTATTAAACGTTTATTAACTAGTTAGGTAACATTAGACTATTAAACGTTTATTAACTAGTTAGGTAACATTAGATTATGAAACGTTTATTAACTAGTTAGGTATTATCAGACTATTAAACGTTTATTAACTAGTTAGGTAACATTAGATTATTAAACGTTTATTAACTAGTTAGGTGACATTAGATTATTAAACGTTTATTAACTAGTTAGGTGACATTAGACTATTAAACGTTTATTAACTAGTTAGGTAACATTAGATTATTAAACGTTTATTAACTAGTTAGGAGACATTAGATTATTAAACGTTTATTAACTAGTTAGGAGACATTAGATTATTAAACGTTTATTAACTAGTTAGGAGACATTAGATTATTAAACGTTTATTAACTAGTTAGGTGACATTAGATTATTAAACGTTTATTAACTAGTTAGGAGACATTAGATTATTAAACGTTTATTAACTAGTTAGGAGACATTAGATTATTAAACGTTTATTAACTAGTTAGGAGACATTAGATTATTAAACGTTTATTAACTAGTTAGGTGACATCAGACTATTAAACGTTTATTAACTAGTTAGGAGACATTAGATTATTAAACGTTTATTAACTAGTTAGGTGACATCAGATTATTAAACGTTTATTAACTAGTTAGGAGACATTAGATTATTAAACGTTTATTAACTAGTTAGGAGACATTAGATTATTAAACGTTTATTAACTAGTTAGGTGACATCAGACTATTAAACGTTTATTAACTAGTTAGGTGACATCAGACTATTAAACGTTTATTAACTAGTTAGGTAACATTAGATTATTAAACGTTTATTAACTAGTTAGGTAACATTAGATTATTAAACGTTTATTAACTAGTTAGGTAACATTAGACTATTAAACGTTTATTAACTAGTTAGGTGACATCAGACTATTAAACGTTTATTAACTAGTTAGGAGACATTAGATTATTAAACGTTTATTAACTAGTTAAGTAACATCAGACTATTAAACGTTTATTAACTAGTTAGGAGACATTAGACTATTAAACGTTTATTAACTAGTTAGGTAACATTAGATTATTAAACGTTTATTAACTAGTTAGGTAACATTAGATTATTAAACGTTTATTAACTAGTTAGGTAACATCAGACTATTAAACGTTTATTAACTAGTTAGGAGACATTAGATTATTAAACGTTTATTAACCAGTTAGGTAACATTAGATTATTAAACGTTTATTAACTAGTTAGGTAACATCAGACTATTAAACGTTTATTAACTAGTTAGGAGACATTAGACTATTAAACGTTTATTAACTAGTTAGGTAACATCAGACTATTAAACGTTTATGAACTAGTTAGGTAACATCAGATTATTAAACGTTTATTAACTAGTTAGGTATTATCAGACTATTAAACGTTTATTAACTAGTTAGGTATTATCAGACTATTAAACGTTTATTAACTAGTTAGGTAACATTACACTATTAAACGTTTATTAACTAGTTAGGTAACATTAGACTATTAAACGTTTATTAACTAGTTAGGTAACATTAGATTATTAAACGTTTATTAACTAGTTAGGTAACATTACACTATTAAACGTTTATTAACTAGTTAGGTAACATTAGACTATTAAACGTTTATTAACTAGTTAGGTGACATTAGATTATTAAACGTTTATTAAATAGTTAGGTAACATTAGACTATTAAACGTTTATTAACTAGTTAGGTAACATCAGATTATTAAACGTTTATTAACTAGTTAGGTAACATCAGACTATTAAACGTTTATTAACTAGTTAGGTAACATTAGACTATTAAACGTTTATTAACTAGTTAGGTAACATTACACTATTAAACGTTTATTAACTAGTTAGGTAACATTCGATTATTAAACGTTTATTAACTAGTTAGGTAACATTCGACTATTAAACGTTTATTAACTAGTTAGGTAACATTCGATTATTAAACGTTTATTAACTAGTTAGGTAACATTAGATTATAATCAGAAGAGTGTGACTTGCTCTGAAAACGTTGTTGTAGTGTTCCCTGGACACCAATCAGTAAGAGACATTAAAAAGGAGTTCCCCAGTATTGCAGGTGAATGATGTAAACCCTTTGAAATAAAATATTATGAATTATAATCCTGGTAATGATGGTGCTGCAGCCTCAGAATGGGATTAGTAGGCCTAGTACTGTTATAGATTATAGGTTCAATACCATTTCACCAGTAATATTAGGTTATACTTATGATTAAATATGATAATAATACACTATATTGGAACTTACGCATTTACTCTAGCAGCAATGTTCTCCCACACCAATTCTCTCTCTTTTGCAGCAGCTGCTGTGTTGCTTTTTTAACAAAATATATATTCAAACTCGCTGTATGTGCTCATGAGTATTTCCACCGTCCAGTTTGTTTGTGGTTGTTACCATGGTGAATCGTAATATCATGGCTCCATTCATGCTGCCTTTTTATTGTGGTGGTGCACGCACGTGACTCAGAGTTTGTTAAACCTCCTTCCTGAAACAGACCCCAGAGGTACATGTACACACTGAGACACCATCACCCAGAGGTACATGTACACACTGAGACACCATCACCCAGAGGTACATGTACACACTGAGACACCATCACCCAGAGGTACATGTACACACTGAGACACCATAACCCAGAGGTACATGTACACACTGAGACACCATCACCCAGAGGTACATGTACACACTGAGACACCATCACCCAGAGGTACATCTACACACTGAGACACCATCACCCAGAGGTACATGTACACACTGAGACACCATCACCCAGAGGTACATGTACACACTGAGACACCATCACCCAGAGGTACATGTACACACTGAGACACCATCACCCAGAGGTACATGTACACACTGAGACACCATCACCCAGAGGTACATCCAAATACTGGATTTGATGGATCAATGTCTTTGACCAAAGCAGTTAAATATAATTCTTCTTCCAACACACAGCAAAGACACTCAGCAGGCAAACACTGGACATTTTATCTCTTTGGACTTTTCCTCCTCAGTTTGGTGGAATGATCAAATACTACATTACCCATGAGCTTCAGTGTCCACAATGTTAAGGCATTGTAATAGAAAATAAAATATGTTCATTGCCATTTGCACAGGTACAGGGTACACCTCTGTCAACAAAACATAGGATGCAGCAATGTAATATAAGATTGGTACGTATGTTCAGGTTTTCGTGGCAGATTAAGCTATCGAGCTGAAGCAGAATTTCTAAAGAACAACTTGAGTTATTGGCATCATGGCGGATGTTTGTAGTTCAGGAGGATTTTTGTAATTCGCATTAATCTGGACTTGTCGGATAAATTCAAGTCAATCAGACTCATCGTGGCAGTTTTCAAAAATCTGGCCTTAAATTATAGTGTGAATATAGATATAATTATTGATCAGAATCAGAAAAGGGTTCATTGCTAAGTTTGTAACATACGAGGAATCTGCCTTGGTGGTTGGTGTAAACAAACAAAATAAATATTAATAGGAAATAAACAATGAATACAGAAACAAATATATACAAAATAGCTGTTAAACACAAGAAAAAAGAGGTTCAGAATATATATATATATATATATATATATTACCAGTTTCATTGAACGCACCATCTGTGTTTCTCCGACAACAGCAGCTGCAGATTGTTACATCCCGGTGTTGAATCCTCTACAGTGAAATACAGTTAAACTTTACACCGTTTAGAGTTAGCTGTCAGCATTGTAACCGTGTTTAATCCAGCTACTAGCTAGTGGTAGGCTAACGTTAGCTGCTGCGATGTTTCTGTTTCCTGTAACGTCTGTTTCAGACCATCAGAGAGAAGAGCAGACATATCAGTGGCACCGAAATGAGGCGCCGAAATCCGCATTGCTATTCGGTCCTGTAGATACCGGTCGTGAAGGCACCTGTAACTTATTAGCACCGGATTTCACTACCCAACCCTATTCAGGAAGAAGACTTTTACAAGTAAATGTAGGTGGGGGTCCAGGACCTTATTAAGGTCAAAACTGCACCTGAGACTTTTCACATCATTATTGTCCACAGAAAACATTGTCATGATATTGCACTGGAAACATACATTGTATAAAGACTACTTGTGAATATATACTTTATTGCAGCTGGGAATTTTCCCATTATTTTCTTATTATATTTTTGTTATATTTTCTTCCTACTAAGAAGCATCTGTAAAACCAACTTCTCCAGATGTGGTCGTGACTGTTGTAATCATTGTCGTCATCTCTGGGCTGGCGCTGACCATCGTCTGTATTCGGAGGAAGTGCAAACCTGATGGTGAGGCAACAGGAACAACTCAGCAACAGGAAACTTCCCTTTTCTCACAGCTAGGTTTGAACAATTTCAACAACACATCATGTTGTTCTGACAGTGGCTCCTCTGCTGATGTAATTCTCTGGAACAAGTTAGACAAGGACACAGACCGCACAAACCTGAGGTACACAACATGTATAGAACAGTAGGAAGTGTTAAAGAAACATGAAACGTTCACAAACAACTAAATGTTAAAACATGAGGAAGATGGGGAGGTGGAAGGACGTTTCATTGGTTGGCAAATAGTAATTTTGAAATACATATATAGAACCTGATCTCACATAATTCTGTGAAATGAACATGGGCCCATAACTCAAAATCTGTGGTAGTTTCACGGAATCGCCAAAAATTCCGTGATGGGCCCACGGAAGAATTCCGTGAAATGAACACAGCCCCTTAAGTTAAGGAAAAGGTCGTGGGTGGGCTTAAGTTTCCATGACATGCGGGACAACAACGGGACAGTTGGGTTTAGGAAAAGAAGAACGGGACGGTTGGGTTTAGATAAAGAAGAACGGGACGGTTGGGTTTAGATAAAGAAGAACGGGACGGTTGGGTTTAGATAAAGAAGAACGGGACGGTTGGGTTTAGATAAAGAAGAACGGGACGGTTGGGTTTAGGAAAAGAAGAACGGGACGGTTGGGTTTAGATAAAGAAGAACGGGACGGTTGGGTTTAGGAAAAGAAGAACGGGACGGTTGGGTTTAGGAAAAGAAGAACGGGACGGTTGGGTTTAGATAAAGAAGAACGGGACGGTTGGGTTTAGATAAAGAAGAACGGGACGGTTGGGTTTAGATAAAGAAGAACGGGACGGTTGGGTTTAGGAAAAGAAGAACGGGACGGTTGGGTTTAGGAAAAGAAGAACGGGACGGTTGGGTTAGGAAAAGAAGAACGGGACGGTTGGGTTTAGATAAAGAAGAACAGGACGGTTGGGTTAGGAAAAGAAGAACGGGACGGTTGGGTTTAGATAAAGAAGAACAGGACGGTTGGGTTTAGATAAAGAAGAACAGGACGGTTGGGTTTAGGACACGATCCCCGGTCTCCTGGTGAAAGTCCTGTGTTTGACCCATCCCCCCCCCCCCCCCCCAACCAACCTCCCTACGCGGATTTTCGGGCTTTCGTACTACTCTCTACCGTAGTCGCTCTTAATGCTACGTCATCTTCTCATTGACTTTACATCGGCATTGTTTTCCGTGGTGGCCACACATTGCGTGCCACCACCACAATGTAATGAGCTGTTAACAGTTTGTGATAATTTCACATAATTCCGTGAGACCAGACTGTATATAGAGGTTGTTCTTTTATCATTAGCTGTTTTTCTGTTGTTTCATCAAGAGTCACAATCCTGGACGAGCCCCTTCTACGGTCCCGGGGACAATAACACGACAATCAAAATGAGTGACAGATGTTTGGAAACTGCCCTCAAAATAATCAGACTACTCCAGTCATCAGAGTACACAACAATATCATCCAGATATGCTCTGCAGTTTACATTATTTACCAGACTCTGAAAGGTAGCCTGAGCATTAACCATACCAGTGTGCTATATGGTTTACTAGGGGAAACAGTCAGAGGGCACAAAAACTGGAATTTCCCAATGTGGGGTAAAGGAACTTACAGATATCACTTTAAAGTCATGTAGTGATGAGACCAGACAACAACTGAGGAATGGAGAGGGGTAAAACAGGCAACAGGTGAGGATGCTAATAGGCTGGGGATAGTGTACGATGATACTGATTGAGTGGAGACTGGGTAGTGGGCGTGGCAGTGTGACCATCTGCATCTTTAACTACTCATTATAATAAAAACAGTATTTTGTTTACTTCACAGGTTTGAACACCGGAGGAAACTCAGACGGCATGAACATGGAGGTGACTTTAACTCTTTGTTTCCTCTCTGTTGACTAACACAGAGACACAAACGTTTTCAATAATGTTCCCCTTTTGAATAGTTTCTTTAAGCCAAGTACCCCCTGACCAGCGCTAATCATTTTGGTAGAAAATAAAGTCTCTATAAAGAGGAACAGTACAGCGCTGTCAGCGATAGATTCACTAAACTACAGCCTTGTGACTGAAAAACATTTAGATGATGATAAAGAAGGAGACAAAAACTGGAAAAAAAACAACAACTTGGAAAAAGATGGTAGAAAGAAGGAAGGAAGTAAGGCAAGAACAGGTCGAAATAATATCAAAAACTTCAAAAACACTGACATAACAAGAACAAAGCGAGAAACGTGTAAAAAGTAGAAGGAAGGAAGGATAGATTAGGTCCAAAGAAGGAGACAAATGTCACATTTTTGGTAGAAAAAAAAGTCTACATGATGTTGTGTTGTTAATGTTCTGGACAACAGCCTCGTAACTATTAAACATTTAGTTAAATATCTCACGTCCCCCCTGCAGTCCTCCAGAGTACCTCTAGGGGGACACGTACCCCCTGCAGTACTCTAAAGTACCCCTAGGGGGACACGTACCCCCTGCAGTCCTCCAGAGTACCCCTAGGGGGACACGTACCCCCTGCAGCCCTCCAGAGTACCCCTAGGGGGACACGTACCCCCTGCAGTCCTCCAGAGTACCCCTAGGGGGACACGTACCCCCATTTGAGAAACAGTGGACTAACATGTACCGATCCACATGATGATCATTAGAGATGGGGATTGATAGAAGATAGATGAGGTTATCTGTGAAAATGAGCCAGATCTCATGCTGACCCTTTCTGTTCTGAACTGTGTTTTGTCCTCAGCCTGCTAGTGTTGCATCGCTGTTCTTTAGAAAGCCGGCAGTTCAAGCATTTCACTGAATATATGAATGAAGAGAAGAGGGCGTGAAGATGGAATATCTGAATCTTTTCTCCCTCCTCCCTCTTTCTTCTTATAAAGCAATGTACAAAACATTCAGGGAGCTTCTCACCTTTAGCTCTTGGGTTGTCTTCCCGTCAACCTTGAAAAAAACGTTTTTGACACTTTTCTTTGCACAGTTTGTTTTTGCTTTTTCCAACATTTTAAGTTGTTAAATTTTTCTTCTACACATTTTCAGCTCTTATTTCTACGTCCCATATTTTCTGATATAAAACAAAAATTGAAAACGGGTGAATTTGACCCAAAGTCAACAGAAGTAATCAGTGGTCCAAGCACAGAGCCTTGTGGAACACCATGGCTAACTTTAGCCAGCATGGAGGATTCATTGTTAACATGAACAAACTGAGATCGATCTGACAAATATCAAAGATTAAAGGTCATAAACTCAGTAGTTTCAAAACAGAGCCTTCAGTATTCGGATTGAACAGCGTTAGATTTAAGATAAGTCGTTATTGATCCTCAGAGGAGAAATTCAAGAGTCGCAGCAGCTCAAAGATACAAAATAAGTTCAGATACATAAATAAAGTATGTGTAGTCTCCAAACAAGTTAATGTCAAGGGTTATAACTGTGTTTCATGTGTACTGTGTTGGGTTTCCTCAGATCGTCCCAGACTACGAGAACCTTTCTCCAGATTCCACCTTCAACGACTCCACGTACCAGAGCCTCGATCCAGCCAGCCGGGATCAGGACCAGACCTACTCTACGCTCTCACATATACAACATAGATGAGCTGGAATCACAAAAAAAACTACAAAAACGTCCCCGTGAACACGTATCAATACATTAAATAACATGACCATGTCACGTACTGCCATGAGACTGGGCTGGAATGTTGTAATATAATTAAATATTTAC
>NC_050188.1:24033836-24043836 GCF_008315115.2 Sander lucioperca
CCGTCTCCAGGACAACGGGCGCTTGGTGGCGTGCGGCTCCCAGCAGGGCGGGGCCACGCTGCTGGAGATCAGCTCCGGTCTGTCCACGCTGCAGAAGAACGACAAGAGCCTGCTGGCCGCGGTGAGACACACGACTCAGCCCTTATTACACTATAACTAACCATCCAACACCAACACCGGTACCTTCAGGTACGGTAATAACAGCCCTTATTACACTATAACTAACCATTCAGCACCAACACCGGTACCTTCAGGTACGGTAATAACAGCCCTTATTACACTATAACTAACCATTCAGCACCAACACCGGTACCTTCAGGTACGGTAATAACAGCCCTTATTACACTATAACTAACCATCCAACACCAACACCGGTACCTTCAGGTACGGTAATAACAGCCCTTATTACACTATAACTAACCATTCAGCACCAACACCGGTACCTTCAGGTACGGTAATAACAACCCTTATTACACTATAACTAACCATCCAACACCAACACCGGTACCTTCAGGTACGGTAATAACAGCCCTTATTACACTATAAACTCTCAGGTAGTCATAAGCTGTGTTTCCATCCACACGTTTCTATCTGAATTAAGTGATATATTAAATGTAAAATGTTTTATGGAAACAGTAAAATTCGATTGAATTTCATGAATATCGACTCAAAGGAAATACGTTCGGTCTCATCGGATTTTATCTTGATCGATATACGGCTGATGCGATAAACGCTGATGGAAACGTTATTTGCCGAATAAATAATGAATTGCGATTAAGTTTTAGGTCATTTTATGGTTGCAACCCGCCACAAAACGAAGAAGAAGAAGTTGTAGTTCATTTCCGCCCAGTATTTCCTCTCTGTTTGCACACATGGCGGGGTCAACAAAGACAGATGGAAGTGGACGAACAAGGAGACGACCTACCAGGAGTGCCGACACAAATGTCCCTTATGATGCAGCGATCGTCTCCCACAGCCTGTAGTACGACTGATGGCCATTGATGCCCTTTCTGTTGACTACATCCCTGCAGCCTCCAGCAGGGGGTCTAATGGGGACGTGAGTCCCGTCTATTGGCCATACACATGTGGCACAAGGTGTGCTCTGGAGTTACGCAGCGAGATGTCACGCGCCTCATCCACTCCAGGTATATATACCTTCGCATCATCCTCGTTCGTATGGCGTTGCACACGGCGTAAACACACGGCGGTGCACGGTGGTTTTGCTGACTCCAAACGTTTCTCCTACCACTCTGTTCTCATGGAGCCAGTTTGTAGAGCGCAATGGCGATACGCTTCTCGGTTAGAACCGGAGGGCGATAGCTTGCGACATCTGGGGAAAGGAACGGGCCAAAACTATTACACAACAGGTCAGATGTTGTCTTGGTCATCTGAAAATGCTCCAACCAAAGAGTTTCCGTGAAGTGTCTTTGAACCACGATCTCCCAGAACTGTTTGGAGCGCTGTCGTTCCCACACCACAGGACGCCTCCGTGGTCGTCGGGCATTTACTACATCTGCATCACCATAGCAACATGTTGATAGCGTCGTTGTTGTCTTATTATAGCGTGATATGTCGCTATCAGCTGGCTCATAAGCTCTATTACAGCTGGTGCAGTATTGATCATGTGATGGTAGATAGATCCATTTTGTCTAGAGAAACTTTGTTCCCAAACGTTATCTTGAATGTTGTTGATTCAGTGAGAAAACGAACGGAAACACCTTCAAATGTCTCAAATCAATTCCATAAACCAGTCTGACCGTAAAACAGCAGGTGAGGTCATTACTCCCAGGTTTAGACTGGCTGTAAAACCGCTGGATGGAAACTCTTTCACCAGCTGTACTAGCACGAGTTCTTTTACCAACTTCAGATAGTTGGACTGACACGTGGACGGAAACTGAGCTAGAGAGAAAATGTGTCCGGTATGGAAGTCACGGTACCATGTCTCTATGACTACCTGAGTGTCTCTATGACTTCCTGAGTGTCTCTATGACTACCTGAGTGTCTCTGTGACTACCTGAGTGTCTCTGTGACTACCTGAGTGTCTCTATGACTACCTGAGTGTCTCTGTGACTACCTGAGTGTCTCTATGACTACCTGAGTGTCTCTGTGACTACCTGAGTGTCTCTGTGACTACCTGAGTGTCTCTATGACTACCTGAGTGTCTCTGTGACTACCTGAGTGTCTCTATGACTACCTGAGTGTCTCTGTGACTACCTGAGTGTCTCTGTGACTACCTGAGTGTCTCTGTGACTACCTGAGCGTCTCTATGACTACCTGAGCGTCTCTGTGACTACCTGAGCGTCTCTATGACTACCTGAGTGTCTCTGTGACTACCTGAGTGTCTCTGTGACTACCTGAGCGTCTCTGTGACTACCTGAGTGTCTCTGTGACTACCTGAGTGTCTCTGTGACTACCTGAGCGTCTCTATGACTACCTGAGCGTCTCTGTGACTACCTGAGTGTCTCTGTGACTACCTGAGTGTCTCTGTGACTACCTGAGTGTCTCTGTGACTACCTGAGTGTCTCTGTGACTACCTGAGCGTCTCTGTGACTACCTGAGTGTCTCTGTGACTACCTGAGTGTCTCTGTGACTACCTGAGCGTCTCTGTGACTACCTGAGTGTCTCTGTGACTACCTGAGCGTCTCTGTGACTACCTGAGCGTCTCTGTGACTACCTGAGCGTCTCTGTGACTACCTGAGTGTCTCTATGACTACCTGAGTGTCTCTATGACTACCTGAGCGTCTCTGTGACTACCTGAGCGTCTCTGTGACTACGTGTGATGTAATAACAGCTGAGTGATGTAATAACAGATGTAATAACAGCTGTGTGATGTAATAACAGGTGTAATAACAGCTGTGTGATGTAATAACAGGTGTAATAACAGCTGTGTGATGTAATAACAGCTGTGTGATGTAATAATAGGTGTAATAACAGCTGAGTGATGTAATAACAGGTGTAATAACAGCTGTGTGATGTAATAACAGATGTTTGAGCGGGAGACGAAGCGAGAGAAGGTTCTGGAGGCCCGGCAGAGAGAGATCCGTCTGAAGGAGCGGAGCCGCTCGGAGCAGAGCCGTGAGGGCGAGCCCGGCCGCGAGGACGCCGACCACGGTCCTGATCAGCTGATCGCCAAGGCCCAGGAAGACTTCTACGTCGTCACGGAGATGGAGCGCCGCAGGAGGGACGCTAACCAGGTACACACATAGACGGTATATATATATATATATATATATATATATATATATATATATATATATATCTCAGAATCAGAAATATTTTAATAATCCCAGGGGGAAATTATTATTGTTACAAACTCCAGATATACAGACAACATATATATTAAAAACAAATATACAAATTTACAGTAGATATATATAAAAGATCAAATGTAGATATGTATATATGTACATATGTAAATGTGCAAAGAGTGCAACAATGGAGCAGCAGGCCCCGTGTCTCTGGACGGAGACCAGTGAAGTCTCTTTCCCGGTGATGGCTGAGCGTTACTGAGCAGCCTCCAACTGAGCTTGAAGACGTAGATGTGACGTGAGCAACCTGTCTGAAAGTTGGAAGTCTTCTGGTAGCTGTGCCAAGAGAAATCTCAATCATTCCCAATCTAGCAGAGACGGAGAGCGTAGGTATATGTAAGGAGATAACATAGACACAGGCTAATTATTGATCACTAAAATGATAGTTAACATTAGTAATTAAACTTAAACAGCTAATGGAAGTCCAAACTGCCTGAGAGCTTCTCCTGTACTATACGGTAATTCCTCTACTATGAGACAGTAAGTCTCGTGGTTATGACCCAATCGTTAGCCTATTTTTATAAAAACGTCTGCTACGGAGCCATAACGTGAGCTACAAGGTAATGGAGCCTTTTATACATTGTCGTGTTTCTTTAGAAATAAACAACGGACAAATAGAGTCTTTAAACTCTTCAGATGTAAAGTTATTCTCTGTCAAAGTGACGTCAAAATGAATGGCAGTCAATGGGATGCTAACGGGGGGTGATGGCTAGGTAGCATCAACATGGCGCCGTAGGAGCTAGGCGTTGTGAGGAGAGACTGACCAACTTGGGTACACAGTTCACAGCCAGGGGCTCTGTGTTTACGCTGCAGTGCATGCTGGGTAAACAGCTCACACAGCTGAACATGTGGATCTTGTGTTTCAGGAGAAAGACGTCTGTGAAGAAAAGGAAGTGAGAGAAGAAGAAACTTCAGGAACTGGACCGTCTCAGTGAGGAAGACCTTCTTCTTCTTCTTCTTGTTCTTTATTGTTCATCAACACTGTTCACTTTAATAAAAAGAGTTTCTGCTTTTATTCTGAAGGACTCACAGGAAATCATCATTACTGGCTGTTACCAAGCTGTCTTTAACTTTGAATGGTTTTAACAGTAATACAGAGACCCTTCTTCACAGTTTCAGCGGAGCAGCTGTGGGTTGACTCCCCACGGTTCTCATGGGCGTTAGAAGTCCTAATGTGGAAAAGCTTAACGTGGTTTAATGTACCTAAACATCGACCAGTGATCACCACATTTAGACCGTTTTCAGTGGTTATGAGGAGCAACATGAGAGAGAAATTTGGTGATGATTGATTGTCGGTTAGGTACATTAAACCACGTAAAAGTTTTTTCACGTTGTGTTCCCGGCTAACACACGGCGAATGTGCAAAATGAATGTGATGTTGTCTATGATTGCTGAAGATGGCTAAATTCATGCTGTTGGCAAGAGCAGCTCATTTACTCCTGTGTGTGGACGCTGTGTAACCTACGGCGTTCTGTAGGAAGCTCAAATGTGCTGAGATATCATGAGCACTGTGTTAGTGACATAAGTTTAATGGTTTTCCTCTCAGCGGAGTGGTGTGTTGAAAATCCCCAAAAGAGGTGGTTAGCCAGTTGACGTTGTACAGGCGTGATCTGAAGGTGATCATTGGAGCGCTCCTCAGGAGGAGGGGTCTCTTCTGGACCATATGAGGCGAAGCTAGACACAGGAATCTTTAGCAGGCTTACCGCTGCTTGCTCGGGGTTTCTCTGGGTTATCTTTCGTGAACATTAAAACTTCTTTTTCACATCTGATTCTGACTCTGAGTGAGTTTTCTGAGACCTCGTTCTGGGACTTTTTCATACTTTGAAGAGAAGTTGACAAAGTTCAGCTGGCGATAAGGACCGAGCCTCTACATCTGGCCTGGAACCACGGACCTATATTTAGTTTCAACATAACCCTGGGTGGCTCATGCAAATACAGCTGTACTATAGATATATATATATAGATATAGTGAAAAATTGGATATTTGAACCCATTTTTCTGTTTTCCTAATGTCCGTTTGTGATTGGAACATTGACCTGATGATAGTTACTCTGACCGTAGAGCCTCATTCAAGAAACCATCTTAATGATGAGGAAGCAGCTAAACTCAGAAGAGAATATCATAGTCAGCTGCATACACACGTCTCACATAAGGAAGGTAGATGGGTCTACTGGATGTTACTTTAGAGGGTCAAAGGATGACTATCTATAATATACTATAATATTTATGCTCCTAATTCTGTTAACAAAGTCTGTAACTTAATTAGAAATATGGGGAACAATAATATAATTCTAGGGGGGGTTAATAATGGATTAAATGTATCAAGCCACTCGGAGACTATTGGATCCAAATGAAAAGGACTGGGGAAGTACTGGCACATACACTCAAACAAATACAATCTCAAAATATTATTCCATCAATTTTCAATAAAGACAATAACCTTATCACGAACAAAAGTGACATAAATACCACATTCAGGCAGTTTTATCAAGAATGGTATACATCTCAGGGTGGGACAGACAAAAACTAACTAGGACGGTTATTTCCTCATTTGAAAGCCCAGTTTTAACAGTTTTAACAGTTTTAACACCGGATGGGACACGATATTTCTGTAGATGAAGTCAAAAAGTGATCCGAGGCCTCAGGATAGGAAACGCCCAATCAAAGGAAATGATGTTTGTAATAGCAAAATTATATTTAAGCATGATTTTTTACATTCTTGTCTTATTTCTGTTTTACTCCCAATGCTGAAAGTGAGTTTTTCTGATTCTCACATGTTGACGGTAAGAGCCGCAAAGTCTGGGAACGTAACGTGTACGCCGCGGGGGGGCAGGGGGGGCAGGGGAGCAGAGCCCCCCTGCCCCCCCCTGGCAGCTGAAGGGGGTAATTGCATTGTTTCATGGCATGACCAGATATTTTATAAATATTTTAAATAACACAAACTAACTAAATGGTGGTCTGTTTCATAAAGGCCTCCTGCTGCAGGCCTCTGGCTCTCCCCGGAGACCGTTGTCGACGCATATGCAGGACGCAAAAAAACAAAATTGACTGTTGCACTAGTCTGGACATGTTGCCGTGCCAACATTGTCATAAAGGTTTCCTAAATGCCATGTATATAATGTGATGTCAGCTTACTAATTGATTGCGTGTTTTGTGTAGATTTGGACTTTTATACGTTTTTATTCCACATTGTTTAAACGGCGAGGAGGATCTCCTGATCGCTGGGGATTAGGGTCGTTGGATTAGGGTAAAATACGGATCTTATTTCTTAACGTGTCTTAACGTTTGATGGTGTGGCTGCGCTTGGTTTCTGCGTTTGGAGATCATCTCAACAGACCGGAGGTCCAACTCTGATTGGTCACCGTTACATTTTAGCTGAATTTAAGCGTCTGGGTTGGTTTTGTCCATGTGTGCTTGTGCTGCGTTCCCCAAGTGGTAGTCAGGTCTCAGCTGCTATAATGAGGTTTTTGTGTTTTGCCCCCCCTGGCTGGAAGGTCAAACTCTGCCTATGGCGTACGCTGAACAGATAGCGGCTACAGGGTCTCCCTAACTATCTGTTCTTTCTCCTGGATAGTGGAGACCAACGGGATGTCTAACTTTGGGGGAGAAAGTGGTACAGAGGGGAAGAAGAGAAGAAGAGAAGTGGCTCCTGAATGTCTGACTGTGTTTGATTGTAAGAAATGTTGAGTCATGTTTAGAAAGGGGGGGGGCGCATGTCTTTCTATCTCACTGGAGATGTATATATACTGGGGGCTTTTTCTTATTCATGAAGAGACCTTCCACACTGGGCTGCTGGGCCTCTTGTGAAATCGTGTTACTCCTATTCAGGGTTCAAAATTAACTTTTTTGTCCACCGGCCAAATTGTTAGTGAATGTTCACATTTTACCAGCCACTCTATAGATTACCATTGTTTTTTTGGCTGGCGAGTGAAGCAAATCTAGCAGCCACGTGCATACTTTACCAGCATTTGACTGGTAGATGGTGCTAATGTTGAACCCTGCTCCTATATTCTTGCAAGTTTATAATAAAATACAAAAACCTAACTCGGTTTAGTCTTCGACTGTCTTTATTTGTTTCGCTTTCCTATTTTTAAACCCTACACCTGCTGCAGCCATGACAAGTTTCCACCGCAGGGTTTCAGTAGATTTCTATCAGAAATTCAGAAGATCTTCCCCCAAATTACTGGTCGTATATCGAGATGAAAGCATGAGGGCAGCTGTTGTTGAGATCCACAGCGGTGTGTTAATTATCCGCAGGAATAAACAATATTCAGTCATATTAACCTTCGTGTGTTTCATTGTTATTTTCTGGCACTTTTATTTTGATAGAACAGCTTTAATACGTTGAGTCGGTGCTTTTATTGTGAAGGACTGTAGGAAGTGGTCGGAAGGACTCCGGAAGTGCTGCTGTTTGTTGTTGCTCCGTTAGCTCCGTTAGCTCCGTTAGCTCCGTTAGCTCCGTTAGCTCCCGGTCCTGTCCGGTGTCCCGGCTCCCGGTGTCAACATGTCCCGGCTCCACGACATCCGGGTGTTCGCCGGCCAGCGGCTGCACGCGGCGCTCCAAGACATCCTGGCACTTTGTGAGAAAACCATCCGGAAATACGAAGAAGAAGACGCTCTGAACCGGGAAGTGATCTCCCGCCAGCACGCGCTGCTCTGCGCGCTCCACAGACCCACCGCCGGTAACACGCACGTTCACGTTACTACTGGACACTTATTAATTATTATTATAATTATTATTATATTAATAATGATATTAATGATCAGGAGACGAGCTGAGCAGACCGCAGGTCAGGTTAGACAAACTTTAATAAAATATGATTATATGAAATATGAGAACCTGGACGGAGCAGGTACTACATGAAGTACCTGTTAGCAGGTACTACATAAAGTACATACATATGACAGAACAAAGGACTGAGACCATTTTGGGGAGATTTGGACATTAATGGGGGGCTGGGTGACGTCACTGGCCAGGAAATGACAAGTTGAATTACTTCAAACCCTCCCCAGCACAGACCATAATGTTTACGGCACAAAGAACAGCAGTATTTTAATAATTTGTGGATGGCATGGGCAGCTTCACCCCAAGGCATGAAGTATGTTGGAAGTAAAGTCAGTCAAGACCTCGGAGAGATGCCCTCGTTAAACTTCAACCCAGTGTTGCAAAAAATTAAAACAAATTTGGAGAAGTGGCAAAAGATCAAACTTACTCTGTGGGGAAAAGTCAATATTATTAAAATGATAGTAGCTCCTCAGTTTAACTATTTAGTAATGATGCTGCCAATCATGGTACCGCCTGCCATTTTAAGAAGTATGATTAAACAGTTGTTAAGGGATGGAGAAAGACCAAGATAAGATCAGACTGAGTAAACTCTGCACCCCCAAGCAGAAAGGGTTAGGCTTACCACATCCTAGGTTATAGCGGATATCTTTTGAAATGGCTAAATTAGCCAAATATTGGAAAACGACAGACAACGAGCTAGATTGTGGCATGTGTGGCGTCCTTTTCGGCCATCTCCCAGTAAAAAAAAACTGCCCGTGAACACGTAAAAATAACGTGACATTTACACGTAAAAAACGAGAGACCGGGCTGGATCCTGCCGTACATGTTGGTCAAACGTCGGTGTGTTGGAGGCAGTGGCGTCCATGTGGTGTTCGTACTATAGGACACCTGTACAAAAATGGACCATTCATGTCTTATGAGGAATTATCACGTCAATTTAAACTCAAAGGCAAACAACATTTTTGGAAATACTTGCAAATAAGGGACTGTGTAAAATCCCGATTTGGTAATTGTTTAGAAAATGATATTTTGGAATATCTGAATGCGCCACAGGAACGCTGCACGGCCTCACAAATTTATAGACTAACAAACTATTCAGTAATGTGAAATAGTTACGGCAGAGAGACCTGAGAATCAGCTTTACACAAGAAAGGGTTGGAGGTACTAGTACACTGTGGAAAGTTCTCACAATACAATTCAATTTTATTTATAGTATCAAATCATAACAAGAGTTATGTCGAGACACTTTACACATAGAGGAGGTCTAGACCACACTCTATAATTTACACATAGAGGAGGTCTAGACCACTCTCTATAATTTACACATAGAGGAGGTCTAGACCACACTCTATAATTTACAGATAGAGGAGGTCTAGACCACACTCTAACATACAAAGACCCAACAATTCCAGTAATTCCCCCCAGTTATTTCATGGATCCAGGATACTATGCATCCTGATAAAGTTCCCTTGGTCCCCACATCATCACATACCCTTCACCATACCCCCACATCATCACATACCCTTCACCATACCCCACATCATCACATACCCTTCACCATACCCCACATCATCACATACCCTTCACCATACCCCCACATCATCACATACCCTTCACCATACCTAGAGATTGGCATGGGGTACTTTCCATAAAATCATCTCTCAATGCAAATCAAACCAGCTATTAGGATAACTGACATACAACCATGTTAATCTCTAGGTATGGTGAAGGGTATGTGATGATGTGGGGGTATGGTGAAGGGTATGTGATGATGTGGGGGTATGGTGAAGGGTATGTGATGATGTGGGGGTATGGTGAAGGGTATGTGATGATGTGGGGGTATGGTGAAGGGTATGTGATGATGTGGGGGTATGGTGAAGGGTATGTGATGATGTGGGGTATGATG
>NC_050188.1:24048836-24068836 GCF_008315115.2 Sander lucioperca
AAGCGTATGCGTGCACGACAACAAATAGTTTCACATTCAACATAGTACAAGAACACAGAATACAATATGCTGCATAAAGGCTACATAAAGGCTGCATAAAGGCTACATAAAGGCTGCATAAAGGCTACATAAAGGCTGCATAAAGGCTGCATAAAGGCTACATAAAGGCTGCATAAAGGCTACATAAAGGCTGCATAAAGGCTACATAAAGTGCAGAATAAGTGGACAGTTACGTAGTGAGGTGTAGGTAAGTTGATGGATGTGTAATATACATGAACAGAGAGTCTATATCACTGCTGAGATGGTGTAAAGAGACAGTTGGTCTAGTTAGTGAAGTAGATCAGTTATAACACTATGTATATGAATAGACAGTCAGATACATGCTGAGGTGTGTCTGTGTGTGTGTCTCTGTGTGTGTGTGTGTGTGTCTGTCTGTCTGTCTGTCTGTGTGTGTGTGTGTGTGTGTGTGTGTGTGTGTGTGTGTGTGTGTGTGTAATCTAATAATTGAGTGTGTGTGTTTCTGTCTTTTCAGAGTCATGTCTGTCGGTAGGTGTCCAGACTCTCTCTGACGCTCCGCCTGGCTCCTCCTGCAGACCAGATGTTCCTGAACCGGACCGCCGGGCCGACTCTCTGGACCCTCTGGATGTCGAGGAGGAGGAGGAGGAGGAAGAAGAGGAAGATGAAGCAGCCTCTCACAGCTGCAGAGTGTGTGGGAAGTCCTTCGACAGGTGAGGAAGTAAACATTGTCTCAGGTCCAGTTCAGAGTCCGGTCCACATGAGCTCTATTCTCTGAGAAGTTCTTAGGAAGCTGTAGACACTGAAAAGACATTCAGGACGTTAGCGTAGACGCAGACCCAGACCGTCTGCTGGGTCAGGGTCAGGGGTAGAGTTTAGATTCTCTGCCCGAACCTGAACCAAGCATTTCTGTGTTTTTAATCCTGACTTTATTAGTCTAATTCGGTGGGGAGAAAGCTCTGCCTCTCCAGCTCCTCCTGTAGTTCTGGGTGGATGTCCTGACCTGACCTGAGTGGGAGGTAAACTGGGCTACACCGTGTCCCCCCCCCCCTGCAGCACTGTTGTCGGCCGGTGTGTCAGCATGCAGACCGTGGTGAAGGACGGTATTAATTAGGTGATGAGACCGTGGTGAAGGACAGTATTAATTAGGTGATGAGACCGTGGTGAAGGACGGTATTAATTAGGTGATGAGACCGTGGTGAAGGACGGTATTAATTAGGTGATGAGACCGTGGTGAAGGACAGTATTAATTAGGTGATGAGACCGTGGTGAAGGACAGTATTAATTAGGTGATGAGACCGTGGTGAAGGACAGTATTAATTAGGTGATGAGACCGTGGTGAAGGACAGTATTAATTAGGTGATGAGACCGTGGTGAAGGACAGTATTAATTAGGTGATGAGACCGTGGTGAAGGACAGTATTAATTAGGTGATGAGACCGTGGTGAAGGACAGTATTAATTAGGTGACAGAGATACACACACTCTTTTCCTCTTTTGGTCTGACAGAATATTATCTAGAGTTAGTTGGTTATTAAGTTATAATCATTATAAATATAATAAAGTTATTAAAGTAGTTTCAGCCCAGTGGACAGAAAGACAAGATGGAGCTAATGGATTTTCTTCATCACAGGAAAGGCTTCCTGATGAAGCACGTGGAGAAGCACCTGGCGGAGGCTGCGTGCGTGTGCGGCCTGTGTGGCGAGCGTCTGGAGTCCAGCGGCGCTCTGCAGCTCCACCTCCAGACTCACCGCGACCACAGCCGCACCTGCGACGTCTGCGGGAAGAAGTTCCCGTCCATCCGCGCCCAGGAGACGCACCGGCGCCTGCACACCGGCGAGAAGCCGTTCCGCTGCTCCGTCTGCGGGAAGGGCTTCAGCCAGAAGGGCAACATGGCCACGCACGCCCGCACGCACGGCGCCCAGAAGCCCTTCAGCTGCGACGTCTGCGGGGAAGCTTTCAGCAAGGGCGCCGACCTGAGGCGCCACGCACGCAGCCACCAACCGGACAGCAAGGTCGGTTTCCATGGCAACGTCATGTTTGTGTGTGTGTGTGTGTGTGTGTGTGTGTGTGTGTGTGTGATCTCTCCATTAGTGTATGTAGAGGTACTGAGCATGCAGAAGTTTGGACATGTCTGACTGGTACTCTATGTATCACAAGTAGTTTTTATACAATATATGTACTGTATTTATCTTACAGCTGTTGTTTTATATTTATGTAGATTGTATTTCTTATATAACTGTCTCTAAGAGCGATGTACAGGTGCATCGCTCTTAGAGACAGTAATATAATTGATGTTGTATATAATTATGTACCTGTCTCTTCTGTCCCGAGCAGACTCCGGGTTCCAGCAGACGCAGGAAGTCGAGTCTGACGCCGTCTCACCGCTGCAGCGTCTGCGGGAACGCCTTCCACAACAGAGGGAATTTCGTGCGGCACGCAGAGACGCACCTCAACGACCCCGAGTGGCGCTGCGGTGTCTGCGGCGAGCGGGCCGAGTCCTCGTCCGATCTGCAGCTCCACATCCAGAGCCACAGAGAAACAGGCCGTGTGTGCGAGATCTGTGGCCTCAGCGTCCGGGACATGGAGGTCCACATGAGGACGCACAGCGGGCAGAAGCCCTTCAGCTGCTCCGACTGCGGGAAGGACTTCCCCAGGAAGGGCTCTCTGGAGAGACACAGGAAGCTGCACGCTGGCGAGCGCCCGTACATCTGCGAGTTCTGCGGCAAGACCTTCGTAGAAAACACGGTGCTGAAGAGACACATCAAGAGCCACACAGGAGGGAAGCCACGGATTTACGCCTGCGATGTCTGCGGGAAGAAGTTCACCATGAGCCAGCACCTGGACGTGCACAAGAGGATCCACACGGGCGAGAAGCCGTATGCCTGCAGGGTCTGCGGGAAACGCTTCCGGCAGATCGGGAACCTGGACTCGCACACACGGATCCACACGGGCGAGAAGCCGTTCGTCTGCAGCCTCTGCGGGAAGACCTTCCGCCAGAAGATCTCGCTGGAGACGCACGAGCGCTTCCACAAGAAAGAGAAGGCGTTCGGCTGCCCGCTGTGCAGCAAAGGCTTCGTGCAAAAGATCGACCTGAAGAGGCACCTGCTGACGCACAGCGGCGAGAAGCCGTACGCCTGCCGCGTCTGCACCAAGAGCTACCAGGAGAAACGCTCGCTGGACTCGCACATGAAGGTACACGCCGCCGCTGCAGCCGCGCAGCCGGACGCCATGGAGGCAGCACCGCTACCGCCGAACCTCAAGCGTCAGGACGGAGACTTCATCCAGCTGTGACTCCATCCAGCTGTGACTCCATCCAGCTGTGACTCATCCAGCTATGACTCCATCCAGCTGTGACTCATCCAGCTGTGACTCCATCCAGCTGTGACTCATCCAGCTATGACTCCATCCAGCTCTGACTCATCCAGCTGTGACTCATCCAGCTGTGACTCCATCCAGCTGTGACTCATCCAGCTGTGACTCATCCAGCTGTGACTCATCCAGCTGTGACTCATCCAGCTGTGACTCATCCAGCTGTGACTCATCCAGCTATGACTCCATCCAGCTGTGACTCATCCAGCTGTGACTCATCCAGCTGTGACTCATCCAGCTGTGACTCCATCCACCTGTGACTCATCCAGCTGTGATTCATCCAGCTCTGACTCCATCCAGCTGTGACTCATCCAGCTGTGACTCCATCCAGCTGTGACTCATCCAGCTGTGACTCCATCCAGCTGTGACTCATCCAGCTGTGACTCATCCAGCTATGACTCCATCCAGCTCTGACTCATCCAGCTGTGACTCCATCCAGCTGTGACTCCATCCAGCTATAACTCCATCCAGCTCTGACTCATCCAGCTGTGACTCATCCAGCTGTGACTCCATCCAGCTGTGACTCATCCAGCTGTGACTCATCCAGCTATGACTCCATCCAGCTCTGACTCATCCAGCTGTGACTCCATCCAGCTGTGACTCCATCCAGCTATAACTCCATCCAGCTCTGACTCATCCAGCTGTGACTCCATCCAGCTGTGACTCCATCCAGCTATAACTCCATCCAGCTGTGACTCATCCAGCTGTGACTCATCCAGCTGTGACTCCATCCAGCTGTGACTCCATCCAGCTCTGACTCATCCAGCTGTGACTCATCCAGCTGTGACTCCATCCAGCTGTGACTCCATCCAGCTCTGACTCATCCAGCTGTGACTCATCCAGCTCTGACTCATCCAGCTGTGACTCCATCCAGCTGTGACGATAAGTTCTGTCCCCGTTTGATTGGATTTTTTTGTTTTGATTTTCATTTATTGAGATTCTAGAAGTTTTGAATTTTGTGATTTTCTTTTCCAAAGTAGAGACAATAAATCATATTCTAACAGCTGATGAAGAATGACATCACAACGTTAGCAAACAGCTGATCTACGGGCTGAAACTACTTTAAAGTTATTATTATTATTATTATTATTATTATATTATTATTATTATTTTATTATTATTAGATTATTATTATTAGATTATTATTATTATTATTATTATTATTATTATTATTATTATTATTATTATTATTATGACATCAGTACGTAGACTGGATCAGGATTCCTTGTTGACTTCTGGACACATTTATTAAAGTTAAAAACATCCTAAACTGCAGATGAGTTTACTGGATAATATCTGTTGTTGTTGATTCTGATTTCTGATTAAAACACACACACACACACACACACACAGACACACACACCGACACACACACACCGACACACAGACAGACACACACACACACACAGACACACACACACAAACACACACACACCGACACACAGACACAGAGAGACACACACAGAGACACACACACCATTATATTACAGCTCTGATGCATTTCTCTGTTATTTCTGTTTATGTAATTTAAAATGCTCTGAGACCAGACTGTGTGTAAATGGGATTGATTGAGTTAAAAGTTGTAGGCTGTAGTATTACTACTTTCACTGTAGTATTAGTACTTTCACTGTATTTCTACACTGTAGTATTACTACTTTCACTGTAGTATTAGTACTTTCACTGTATTTATACACTGTAGTATTAGTACTTTCACTGTAGTATTAGTACTTTCACTGTATTTATACACGTAGTATTAGTACTTTCACTGTAGTATTAGTACTTTCACTGTATTTCTACACTGTAGTATTAGTACTTTCACTGCATTTCTACCCTGTAGTATTAGTACTTTCACGGTATTTCTACACTGTAGTATTAGTACTTTCACTGTATTTCTACCCTGTAGTATTAGTACTTTCACTGTAGTATTAGTACTTTCACTGAATTTCTACCCTGTAGTATTAGTACTTTCACTGTATTTCTACACTGTAGTATTAGTACTTTCACTGTATTTCTACCCTGTAGTATTAGTACTTTCACTGTATTTCTACACTGTAGTATTAGTACTTTTGCTGTATTTCTACACTGTAGTATTAGTACTTTCACGGTATTTCTACACTGTGTAGTATTAGTACTTTCACTGTATTTCTACACTGTAGTATTAGTACTTTCACGGTATTTCTACACTGTAGTATTAGTACTTTCACTGTATTTCTACCCTGTAGTATTAGTACTTTCACTGTAGTATTAGTACTTTCACTGTATTTCTACCCTGTAGTATTAGTACTTTCACTGTAGTATTAGTACTTTGGCTGTATTTCTACCCTGTAGTATTAGTACTTTCACTGTAGTATTAGTACTTTCACTGCATTTCTACCCTGTAGTATTAGTACTTTCACTGTATTTCTACACTGTAGTATTAGTACTTTCACTGTCGTATTAGTACTTTCACTGTATTTCTACCCTGTAGTATTAGTACTTTCACTGTAGTATTAGTACTTTCACTGCATTTCTACCCTGTAGTATTAGTAGTTTCACTGTATTTCTACACTGTAGTATTAGTACTTTCCATGTATTTCTACACTGCAGTATTAGTACTTTCACTGTCGTATTAGTACTTTCATTGTATTTCTACCCTGTAGTATTAGTACTTTCACTGTATTTCTACACTGTAGTATTAGTACTTTCACTGTATTTCTACCCTGTAGTATTAGTACTTTCACTGTATTTCTACACTGTAGTATTAGTACTTTTGCTGTATTTCTACACTGTAGTATTAGTACTTTCACGGTATTTCTACACTGTGTAGTATTAGTACTTTCACTGTATTTCTACACTGTAGTATTAGTACTTTCACGGTATTTCTACACTGTAGTATTAGTACTTTCACTGTATTTCTACCCTGTAGTATTAGTACTTTCACTGTAGTATTAGTACTTTCACTGTATTTCTACCCTGTAGTATTAGTACTTTCACTGTAGTATTAGTACTTTGGCTGTATTTCTACCCTGTAGTATTAGTACTTTCACTGTAGTATTAGTACTTTCACTGCATTTCTACCCTGTAGTATTAGTACTTTCACTGTATTTCTACACTGTAGTATTAGTACTTTCACTGTCGTATTAGTACTTTCACTGTATTTCTACCCTGTAGTATTAGTACTTTCACTGTAGTATTAGTACTTTCACTGCATTTCTACCCTGTAGTATTAGTAGTTTCACTGTATTTCTACACTGTAGTATTAGTACTTTCCATGTATTTCTACACTGCAGTATTAGTACTTTCACTGTCGTATTAGTACTTTCATTGTATTTCTACCCTGTAGTATTAGTACTTTCACTGTCGTATTATTACTTTCACTGTATTGCTACACTGTGTAGTATTAGTACTTTCACTGCATTTCTACCCTGTAGTATTAGTACTTTCACGGTATTTCTACACTGTAGAATTAGTACTTTCACTGTCGTATTAGTACTTTCATTGTATTTCTACACTGTAGTATTAGTACTTTCACTGTAGTATTAGTACTTTCACTGTATTTCTACACTGTAGTATTAGTACTTTCACTGAATTTCTACCCTGTAGTATTAGTACTTTCACTGTATTTCTACACTGTAGTATTAGTACTTTCACTGTATTTCTACCCTGTAGTATTAGTACTTTCACTGTATTTCTACACTGTAGTATTAGTACTTTCACTGTAGTATTAGTACTTTCACTGCATTTCTACACTGTAGTATTAGTACTTTTGCTGTATTTCTACACTGTAGTATTAGTACTTTCACGGTATTTCTACACTGTGTAGTATTAGTACTTTTACTGTATTTCTACACTGTAGTATTAGTACTTTCACTGTAGTATTAGTACTTTCACTGTATTTCTACCCTGTAGTATTAGTACTTTCACTGTAGTATTAGTACTTTCACTGTATTTCTACCCTGTAGTATTAGTACTTTCACTGTAGTATTAGTACTTTCACTGCATTTCTACCCTGTAGTATTAGTACTTTCACTGTAGTATTAGTACTTTCACTGCATTTCTACCCTGTAGTATTAGTACTTTCACGGTATTTCTACACTGTAGTATTAGTACTTTCACTGTATTTCTACCCTGTAGTATTAGTACTTTCACTGTAGTATTAGTACTTTCACTGCATTTCTACCCTGTAGTATTAGTACTTTCACTGTAGTATTAGTACTTTCACTGCATTTCTACCCTGTAGTATTAGTACTTTCACTGTATTTCTACACTGTAGTATTAGTACTTTTGCTGTATTTCTACACTGTAGTATTAGTACTTTCACTGTCGTATTAGTACTTTCATTGTATTTCTACACTGTAGTATTAGTACTTTCACTGTAGTATTAGTACTTTGGCTGTATTTCTACCCTGTAGTATTAGTACTTTCACTGTAGTATTAGTACTTTCACTGCATTTCTACATTGTAGTATTAGTACTTTCACGGTATTTCTACACTGTAGTATTAGTACTTTCACTGTATTTCTACACTGTAGTATTAGTACTTTCACTGTCGTATTAGTACTTTCACTGTATTTCTACCCTGTAGTATTAGTACTTTCACTGTAGTATTAGTACTTTCACTGTATTTCTACCCTGTAGTATTAGTATTTTCACTGTATTTCTACACTGTAGTATTAGTACTTTCCATGTATTTCTACACTGCAGTATTAGTACTTTCACTGTCGTATTAGTACTTTCATTGTATTTCTACCCTGTAGTATTAGTACTTTCACTGTCGTATTATTACTTTCACTGTATTGCTACACTGTGTAGTATTAGTACTTTCACTGCATTTCTACCCTGTAGTATTAGTACTTTCACGGTATTTCTACACTGTAGAATTAGTACTTTCACTGTCGTATTAGTACTTTCATTGTATTTCTACACTGTAGTATTAGTACTTTCACTGTAGTATTAGTACTTTCACTGTATTTCTACACTGTAGTATTAGTACTTTCACTGAATTTCTACCCTGTAGTATTAGTACTTTCACTGTATTTCTACACTGTAGTATTAGTACTTTCACTGTATTTCTACCCTGTAGTATTAGTACTTTCACTGTATTTCTACACTGTAGTATTAGTACTTTCACTGTAGTATTAGTACTTTCACTGCATTTCTACCCTGTAGTATTAGTACTTTCACTGTATTTCTAAACTGTAGTATTAGTACTTTTGCTGTATTTCTACACTGTAGTATTAGTACTTTCACGGTATTTCTACACTGTGTAGTATTAGTACTTTTACTGTATTTCTACACTGTAGTATTAGTACTTTCACGGTATTTCTACACTGTGTAGTATTAGTACTTTTACTGTATTTCTACACTGTAGTATTAGTACTTTCACTGTAGTATTAGTACTTTCACTGTATTTCTACCCTGTAGTATTAGTACTTTCACTGTAGTATTAGTACTTTCACTGTATTTCTACCCTGTAGTATTAGTACTTTCACTGTAGTATTAGTACTTTCACTGCATTTCTACCCTGTAGTATTAGTACTTTCACTGTATTTCTACACTGTAGTATTAGTACTTTTGCTGTATTTCTACACTGTAGTATTAGTACTTTCACTGTCGTATTAGTACTTTCATTGTATTTCTACACTGTAGTATTAGTACTTTCACTGTAGTATTAGTACTTTGGCTGTATTTCTACCCTGTAGTATTAGTACTTTCACTGTAGTATTAGTACTTTCACTGCATTTCTACCCTGTAGTATTAGTACTTTCACTGTAGTATTAGTACTTTCACTGCATTTCTACCCTGTAGTATTAGTACTTTCACGGTATTTCTACACTGTAGTATTAGTACTTTCACTGTATTTCTACACTGTAGTATTAGTACTTTCACTGTCGTATTAGTACTTTCACTGTATTTCTACCCTGTAGTATTAGTACTTTCACTGTCGTATTAGTACTTTCACTGTATTGCTACACTGTGTAGTATTAGTACTTTCACTGCATTTCTACCCTGTAGTATTAGTACTTTCACGGTATTTCTACACTGTAGAATTAGTACTTTCACTGTCGTATTAGTACTTTCATTGTATTTCTACACTGTAGTATTAGTACTTTCACTGTCGTATTAGTACTTTCACTGTATTTCTACCCTGTAGTATTAGTACTTTCACTGTAGTATTAGTACTTTCACTGTATTTCTACCCTGTAGTATTAGTATTTTCACTGTATTTCTACACTGTAGTATTAGTACTTTCATTGTATTTCTACACTGTAGTATTAGTACTTTCACTGTCGTATTAGTACTTTCATTGTATTTCTACCCTGTAGTATTAGTACTTTCACTGTCGTATTAGTACTTTCACTGTATTGCTACACTGTGTAGTATTAGTACTTTCACTGCATTTCTACCCTGTAGTATTAGTACTTTCATGGTATTTCTACACTGTAGAATTAGTACTTTCACTGTCGTATTAGTACTTTCATTGTATTTCTACACTGTAGTATTAGTACTTTCACTGTAGTATTAGTACTTTCACTGTATTTCTACACTGTAGTATTAGTACTTTCACTGTCGTATTAGTACTTTCATTGTATTTCTACACTGTAGTATTAGTACTTTCACTGTCGTATTAGTACTTTCATTGTATTTCTACACTGTAGTATTAGTACTTTCACTGTAGTATTAGTACTTTCACTGTATTTCTACACTGTAGTATTAGTACTTTCACTGAATTTCTACCCTGTAGTATTAGTACTTTCACTGTATTTCTACACTGTAGTATTAGTACTTTCACTGTATTTCTACCCTGTAGTATTAGTACTTTCACTGTATTTCTACACTGTAGTATTAGTACTTTCACTGTAGTATTAGTACTTTCACTGCATTTCTACCCTGTAGTATTAGTACTTTCACTGTATTTCTAAACTGTAGTATTAGTACTTTTGCTGTATTTCTACACTGTAGTATTAGTACTTTCACGGTATTTCTACACTGTGTAGTATTAGTACTTTTACTGTATTTCTACACTGTAGTATTAGTACTTTCACTGTAGTATTAGTACTTTCACTGTATTTCTACCCTGTAGTATTAGTACTTTCACTGTATTTCTACCCTGTAGTATTAGTACTTTCACTGTAGTATTAGTACTTTCACTGCATTTCTACCCTGTAGTATTAGTACTTTCACTGTATTTCTACACTGTAGTATTAGTACTTTTGCTGTATTTCTACACTGTAGTATTAGTACTTTCACTGTCGTATTAGTACTTTCATTGTATTTCTACACTGTAGTATTAGTACTTTCACTGTAGTATTAGTACTTTGGCTGTATTTCTACCCTGTAGTATTAGTACTTTCACTGTAGTATTAGTACTTTCACTGTATTTCTACCCTGTAGTATTAGTACTTTCACTGTAGTATTAGTACTTTCACTGTATTTCTACCCTGTAGTATTAGTACTTTCACTGTAGTATTAGTACTTTCACTGTATTTCTACCCTGTAGTATTAGTACTTTCACTGTAGTATTAGTACTTTCACTGCATTTCTACCCTGTAGTATTAGTACTTTCACTGTATTTCTACACTGTAGTATTAGTACTTTTGCTGTATTTCTACACTGTAGTATTAGTACTTTCACTGTCGTATTAGTACTTTCATTGTATTTCTACACTGTAGTATTAGTACTTTCACTGTAGTATTAGTACTTTGGCTGTATTTCTACCCTGTAGTATTAGTACTTTCACTGTAGTATTAGTACTTTCACTGCATTTCTACCCTGTAGTATTAGTACTTTCACTGTAGTATTAGTACTTTCACTGCATTTCTACCCTGTAGTATTAGTACTTTCACGGTATTTCTACACTGTAGTATTAGTACTTTCACTGTATTTCTACACTGTAGTATTAGTACTTTCACTGTCGTATTAGTACTTTCACTGTATTTCTACCCTGTAGTATTAGTACTTTCACTGTCGTATTAGTACTTTCACTGTATTGCTACACTGTGTAGTATTAGTACTTTCACTGCATTTCTACCCTGTAGTATTAGTACTTTCACGGTATTTCTACACTGTAGAATTAGTACTTTCACTGTCGTATTAGTACTTTCATTGTATTTCTACACTGTAGTATTAGTACTTTCACTGTCGTATTAGTACTTTCACTGTATTTCTACCCTGTAGTATTAGTACTTTCACTGTAGTATTAGTACTTTCACTGTATTTCTACCCTGTAGTATTAGTATTTTCACTGTATTTCTACACTGTAGTATTAGTACTTTCATTGTATTTCTACACTGTAGTATTAGTACTTTCACTGTCGTATTAGTACTTTCATTGTATTTCTACCCTGTAGTATTAGTACTTTCACTGTCGTATTAGTACTTTCACTGTATTGCTACACTGTGTAGTATTAGTACTTTCACTGCATTTCTACCCTGTAGTATTAGTACTTTCATGGTATTTCTACACTGTAGAATTAGTACTTTCACTGTCGTATTAGTACTTTCATTGTATTTCTACACTGTAGTATTAGTACTTTCACTGTAGTATTAGTACTTTCACTGTATTTCTACACTGTAGTATTAGTACTTTCACTGTCGTATTAGTACTTTCATTGTATTTCTACACTGTAGTATTAGTACTTTCACTGTCGTATTAGTACTTTCATTGTATTTCTACACTGTAGTATTAGTACTTTCACTGTAGTATTAGTACTTTCACTGCATTTCTACCCTGTAGTATTAGTACTTTCACTGTATTTCTACCCTGTAGTATTAGTACTTTCACTGTATTTCTACACTGTAGTATTAGTACTTTCACTGTATTTCTACCCTGTAGTATTAGTACTTTCACTGTATTTCTACACTGTAGTATTAGTACTTTCACTGTAGTATTAGTACTTTCACTGCATTTCTACCCTGTAGTATTAGTACTTTCACTGTATTTCTAAACTGTAGTATTAGTACTTTTGCTGTATTTCTACACTGTAGTATTAGTACTTTCACGGTATTTCTACACTGTGTAGTATTAGTACTTTTACTGTATTTCTACACTGTAGTATTAGTACTTTCACTGTAGTATTAGTACTTTCACTGTATTTCTACCCTGTAGTATTAGTACTTTCACTGTATTTCTACCCTGTAGTATTAGTACTTTCACTGTAGTATTAGTACTTTCACTGCATTTCTACCCTGTAGTATTAGTACTTTCACTGTATTTCTACACTGTAGTATTAGTACTTTTGCTGTATTTCTACACTGTAGTATTAGTACTTTCACTGTCGTATTAGTACTTTCATTGTATTTCTACACTGTAGTATTAGTACTTTCACTGTAGTATTAGTACTTTGGCTGTATTTCTACCCTGTAGTATTAGTACTTTCACTGTAGTATTAGTACTTTCACTGCATTTCTACCCTGTAGTATTAGTACTTTCACTGTAGTATTAGTACTTTCACTGCATTTCTACCCTGTAGTATTAGTACTTTCACGGTATTTCTACACTGTAGTATTAGTACTTTCACTGTATTTCTACACTGTAGTATTAGTACTTTCACTGTCGTATTAGTACTTTCACTGTATTTCTACCCTGTAGTATTAGTACTTTCACTGTCGTATTAGTACTTTCACTGTATTGCTACACTGTGTAGTATTAGTACTTTCACTGCATTTCTACCCTGTAGTATTAGTACTTTCACGGTATTTCTACACTGTAGAATTAGTACTTTCACTGTCGTATTAGTACTTTCATTGTATTTCTACACTGTAGTATTAGTACTTTCACTGTCGTATTAGTACTTTCACTGTATTTCTACCCTGTAGTATTAGTACTTTCACTGTAGTATTAGTACTTTCACTGTATTTCTACCCTGTAGTATTAGTATTTTCACTGTATTTCTACACTGTAGTATTAGTACTTTCATTGTATTTCTACACTGTAGTATTAGTACTTTCACTGTCGTATTAGTACTTTCATTGTATTTCTACCCTGTAGTATTAGTACTTTCACTGTCGTATTAGTACTTTCACTGTATTGCTACACTGTGTAGTATTAGTACTTTCACTGCATTTCTACCCTGTAGTATTAGTACTTTCATGGTATTTCTACACTGTAGAATTAGTACTTTCACTGTCGTATTAGTACTTTCATTGTATTTCTACACTGTAGTATTAGTACTTTCACTGTAGTATTAGTACTTTCACTGTATTTCTACACTGTAGTATTAGTACTTTCACTGTCGTATTAGTACTTTCATTGTATTTCTACACTGTAGTATTAGTACTTTCACTGTCGTATTAGTACTTTCATTGTATTTCTACACTGTAGTATTAGTACTTTCACTGTAGTATTAGTACTTTCACTGTATTTCTACACTGTAGTATTAGTACTTTCACTGTCGTATTAGTACTTTCATTGTATTTCTACACTGTAGTATTAGTACTTTCACTGTCGTATTAGTACTTTCACTGTATTTCTACCCTGTAGTATTAGTACTTTCACTGTATTTCTACCCTGTAGTATTAGTATTTTCACTGTATTTCTACACTGTAGTATTAGTACTTTCATTGTATTTCTACACTGTAGTATTAGTACTTTCACTGTAGTATTAGTACTTTCACTGCATTTCTACACTGTAGTATTGGTACTTTCACTGTAGTATTAGTACTTTCACTGTATTTCTATCCTGTAGTATTAGTACTTTCACTGTAGTATTAGTACTTTCATTGTATTTCTACCCTGTAGTATTAGTACTTTCACTGTATTTCTATCCTGTAGTACTAGTACTTTGGCTGTAGTTCTCCCTCCGACCAGCAGGCCGCGCTGTTCGCCTCCGCCGCTTCGCTCTCCTCGACGCGGAACTGTCCGTCCCTCCGCGGCCCCTGGATGTGTCCGCTGCGGCCTCTCCCGCTCTCTTTGTCGGCAGGAAAGCAGCGAGATGTGCGCGTGTGTGCAGCTGCTGCGGGTGACGGTCCACGAGCGGATCCTCGCGGCCGCTGAAGACTTTCTGCTGCAGCTGGAGAAAGGATCAGCGGCAGCAGCAGAAGAAGAAGAGGCGTCAGAAAGGCCGCTGAGAGCGCTGCTCACCGAGCGGCTCGCCGCGGCCGCGGAGGACATCATCGTTCTGTTGGAGGAAACTGTGGCGGAGTACGAAGACAGAGCTGCGCGCTCAGAGCGAGAGGTCTGCCGCCAGAGGAGGCTGCTCGAGGCCGTGCTGGAGCCGGAGGTCAGGCTGCACAGAGCGGGTCAGTACCGGAGACTACATGCTAATGCTAACACGAGCTAATGTAAACAAGGACCAAGCTGTAATGTAACCCTACAGGACTAATGTTCAGCAGCAGTTAGAGCCACTAAAAGTTCTGTTGTTGCTGCTGACAGACTCAGATTATTATTCTAAGTGTCTGACAACATTATGGGATGGATCCCTACAGAGATAGACCTTTTAGTTAAAGAGTAAGATCCTTTTAGTTTAACATCAAACAGCCCCGAAATCACCATCACCAAACCCACCAGACTCCATGTAAATAATCAGGACTTTTAGCGTGTATAGAGCCAGACTCCATGTAAATAATCAGGACTTTTAGCGTGTATAGAGCCAGCATATTTCAAGATCAAGATTAACTTTATTGTCCCACAACGTGGGAAATTTGTCTAGTCACTCAACCCATGCTGCAGCCATAGTAAAAACAAATAAACACAGACAGCATGTACAAACAACAAATACTGTACAGTACTATACCACAGGCCGTACTATGGTCCTGATGGTGTATAAACACCAACACGGTGTCATGCAATACGCTGGTTAAACATTACTCAAAACTAATACATTAAATTAAATTAAAAAAAAAGAGAGATCACAAATACAACGATTACATATCTCCATCGTCATGCAGGCCTGTTCTGCCTTTTACTTGGGGCTATCTAGGAGCTTAATAGAGACTGGGATAAATGGGTTTTTGAAAGGGTTACGTCTGTAACCCTCCTACCGGATGGCAGCAGATCATATTCTGCGTGCAGGACGTGAGACGTGTCACTAACTATTCTATTTGCTTGTCTCAGAGAAGCCTGTTCATAAATCCTCTGCGTGGATAAGAGCTCTTTAACACCAGTCATCTTCCATGCAGCGTGAATCAATCGTAACAGTTTAGTTTTCGGCTGCACGGGGAGGTTGCCAAACCAAGCTGTGATACCGTACCTGACCGGGCTCTCCAGGACTGCCTGATGAAATATCAACATCATGTTTTTATCGAAGCCATGAATTCGCAAACGACGTAAGAAATGCAACCGCTGCTGCAGTCTGCAGCAGAGACTGTCGACATGTGTGCTCCAGGTTAGTGACTCGTCAGTATACACACCAGATATCTGGAAGAGTGGCCTGAGTGATGGCTTGGTGGTGGTGGTCACCGACTCCCCCAGGGTCAAACTCCATCTCTTCAGTCTCAGAAACCTTTAGGACAACGTGGTTATCATCACACCAACTCACAAACTTTTGGATTTCCATAAAATAATCAGATGGGTCACAGTTCTTTTTCAGCAGAGATTAAATTGCAGTGTCATCAGAAAATGTAATGAGATGATTATTTGGATAAAAACTTGTACACTCATCTGTGTATAAAGTGAAAAGGACAGGTGAGCTGCCACGGCCCTGGGGGGCTCCTGTGCTCAAAATGTTAGGTTCAGATAGAGTCCCATTAACGCTGACCTGCCGTCTACCGCTGGTTAACAAGGAGTGATACCATTTGATAATGAGGGGGTGTACTTTAAAATCATTCAGCCTCTCATTAACAGATGTGGCTGCAGCGTGTTAAAAGCTGAGCTGAAATCAACGACTAGGAGGTGTGCGTATGAGGTAGAATCCTCTAAATGTCTGTTAGTACTCTGTGTCACAGCCAGGATGGCGTCAGCTGTGCTTCTGATACTCTTACATGCAAACTGAAAGGGATCTAAAAGACTACTGACCTCTGTTTTCAACAACTGTATGATCATTTTCTCAAAACACTTCACCACCAGTGACCTTAGTGCTACAGGACGGTAGTCATTATTCTCTTTGCAGCTTGCTTTTTGAGGTACGGGAATAATAGTAGAGTTTTTCCAGATAGAGGGCACAGAGTGAATGTCTAGAGCCCCTGGAAGATGGGGCACCATGCCTCTGCCAGCTCTTTGCTGCAAGAGTTCAACAGGCGCCCAGAGATGCCATCTGGTCCAGAGATGCCATCTGGTCCAGAGATGCCATCCGGTCCAGAGATGCATGCCATCCGGTCCAGAGATGCCATCTGGTCCAGAGATGCCATCCGGTCCAGAGATGCATGCCATCCGGTCCAGAGATGCCATCTGGTCCAGAGATGCCATCCGGTCCAGAGATGCCATCCGGTCCAGAGATGCCATCCGGTCCAGAGATGCCATCCGGTCCAGAGATGCCATCTGGTCCAGAGGCCTTCCTGGGGCAGATGCATGAAAACAGCCTCTCCACAACATGCTGGTCAATGGAGATTTCCCCAGAGTGTGATGCAGGTACACCGTCCAGAGCTGCTTCTGGCTCTTGAGAGAAGTTATCCCTCTCAGTTGGTGCCATGTGTGTCCCAGTTTCTTACTGTTCATAGTCAAGCAGTGGGACTCCAATGTTTCTCTCCTTACATCTAGCTGTCCTTCATTTCTGATTCATTTCTTTCTGCAGAATTTGCATACTTACAAGGTCCCCTCTCTTGAATGCTATTTTTTTCTTGTTTGTAATCAGTGATAGCATGTGTGACCTCCTCTAACTCCAGACTATGAAAGAGTTCCCAGTTGGTACAGGAGAAACAGCCTTTTAAAGTTCCAATGCCGTCATTATCCCATATATATATATATATATATAGGGGGTTTAACCGTAGCGATGTACACATTCTTAACATTACCTTAGCATTTGTCAAGACTATTTTTACCTCTGGTATTATAATCCACGTATTGATTAAACCCTGGTAAAGCAGGCTCAAGTTTCCAATGATTAAAATCAGCTGAGATAGAACGGGGCTTCAGGAGTACGCTGTAGTTGCCTGTGAAGACAGCCTGCTATGGATGTAGCTGTAGCAGCCTTTCCACTGGGCGGGATGTAAACAGAGCATAATATGATGTTGCTGAATTCACGTGGAAGATAAAAGGGTCTTAGGCTTAGCTCAGCGTCGGGGTTACAGACCGACTCTCTTGTTGTGAACTGCGAACACCACTTGTTGTTAACATAAACACAGGTACCGCCGCCTTTACTCTCACCGGAGTTATCGGTCCTGTCAGAGCGCACCAGGGGAAGCCGTCCAGAGAGACGAGCGAGTCAGGCACGTCCTCCTGCAGCCAGTCTCAGAGAAGACAAGCAGGCATGATTCACGGTACTCCTGTAAAAATCTGGTGTTGACTTTTAGCTCCTCAACTTTGCTCTTCAGCGATCGGACGTTGCAGAGAAGCACGGAGGGCAGCGGTGGTCTGTGTGCTCTTCTCCGGAGTCGTCGTCCGCCGCGTTTCCCCCTCTTCCGTCCGCTGCAACCTGCCGTTAGACTTCAGGCGAGCAGCTCCCTCAGTAGCAGAGGGCCAGGCGTGTGACTGGGCCGGAGCAGGAGCTGGTCCCGGGTGTAGCTCAGGAGCGCGGTCGGTACAGTGCCCCGCCCGCTGGCGTGGAGCGGCATACAAGCCAAACAATTGGGATCACAAGCAGTCCTCTCAGTAAAACCAGCATCGTGTTGTGATTTAAAAACACCAAAAGTTCATAAGAAGCCACATACAATCACACAAAACAAACAAAAACAATGAGGCAACAGCACGAGGTAGCCCGAGTCGCAGCAGAGCAGCGCCAGGAAGGACTCAATCATATCTCCACATGTAAATAATCAGTACTTTTAGCGTGTATAGAGCCAGCATATCTCCACCAGACTCCATGTAAATAATCAGGACTTTTAGCGTGTATAGAGCCAGCATATTTCCACCAGACTCCATGTAAATAATCAGTACTTTTAGTGTGTATAGAGCCAGCATATTTCCACCAGACTCCATGTAAATAATCAGTACTTTTAGCGTGTATAGAGCCAGCATATTTCCACCAGACTCCATGTAAATAATCAGTACTTTTAGTGTGTATAGAGCCAGCATATCTCCACCAGACTCCATGTAAATAATCAGTGCTTTTAGCGTGTATAGAGCCAGCATATCTCCACATGTAAATGGGTGAATTAAGGGTTTATTTCAACCAAACCAGAGTGGTGATTGTTGGAACAGTGGAAAGATGAACCAAGACGGCTTTTGGTAGTTTGATTTAGTTTCTGTCCACTTTGAATGAAGTGTGTTTTACGCTGATAAAAGTCCTGATTATTTACATGAAGTCTGGTGGGTTTGGTGATGGTGATTTCGGGCTGTTTCATGTTACACTAAAAGGATCTTACTCTTTAACTAAAAGGTCTATCTCTGTAGGGATCCATCCCATAATGTTGTCAGACACTTAGAATAATAATCTGAGTCTGTCAGCAGCAACAACAGAACTTTTAGTGGCTCTAACTGCTGCTGAACATTAGTCCTGTAGGGTTACATTACAGCTTGGTCCTGGTTTAATACTGGACCAGTTTCAGAGACTGTTGTTCCATCAGACACACACACACACAGACACACACACTACACACTACACACACTACACTTGATAGTTTGATTTAGTTTCTGTCCTCTTTGAATGAAGAGGACACACACTACACATCTATGGAGCTAAAAGAGTCTCAATAAAGATAAATGCACAGACTACATTCACATATGCACACACAGGATTCATAAATACACACACAGGATACACAAATGCTCACAAAATTCACAAATACACACACGAAATTTAAAAAGCACAGAAGATTCACAAATGCATACAAAATTCAGAAATGCAAACAACATTTACAAAATGCACAGGACAAGATTCAGAAATGTATTTCTGATGCACACACAAATATATCCTGATTTACAAACTGCTTGCGGTCTGAACTTCACTGCATTTGTGTGTGAATTTTGAGACTGCCCTGACTTGGCTCAGGGAATGATTAAACAGGGAATGATCTACAACCAATCAGATATCTCCCTTGTTTTAGCCAATCACAAGAAGGGATTGTTTACTTATAAGCCAATCACATGAACGTGTTCACACAGCGCTGTATGAATGTGGTGTAGGAGTCATGAGGGGCTTTCTGACCGGAGGGATTTCTGCAGTTCTTAGAACTAAATGTTCCTAGAACACTTTTTTCGTCGTGTTCCGACAGGAAAATTTTGGGGATTTTTAAGTTCCTCTGGCCTCAGTAGCGTACTTTTTTAGCTCCTACTTCAGAGCAGGGTCTTTTCCCTTTTCCTAGGTGTACTTGATTGGTCGACCTTATAAGTCCCGCCCACTGCGAAATCGGAACTTGCAGACGGAGCAACAACCAACAACGGGACAATTTTCACCATCTTATTCATCCTTAAATTCACTTCTGACAACGTTTTAGGCGAGAAATCAACTATGTAGAGGTCAAATATGGGCCGTTTTACGAAAATTGATGTCTAATTGCAAATTTTGTCCGACTGTGTGTCGGGAGTTCAGCGGCCGGTGCTGCCTGTGTTGCTGCCTCGCCGCCCGGCCTGCTGGGAGGTAGATGGAGCTCCGTCACGGCTGG
>NC_050188.1:24076336-24081336 GCF_008315115.2 Sander lucioperca
TGGTTCTGTTTTTATTCACACAAAAGAAGAAGAGAGGACAGGCAGACAGGCAGAGAGACATGCAGACAGACAGATAGGCAGGCAGGCAGACAGACAGGCAGACAGACAGGCAGGCAGGCAGACAGATAGACAGACAGACAGACAGACAGACAGGCAGACAGACAGATAGGCAGGCAGACAGACAGACAGGTAGAGAGACAGACAGACAGACAGGTAGAGAGACAGGCAGACAGACAGGCAGGCAGAGAGACAGACAGACAGGCAGAGAGACAGACAGGCAGGCAGACAGAGAGACAGACAGGCAGACAGACAGACAGACAGACAGGCAGACAGGCAAGGCAGGCAGACAGAGAGACAGACAGGCAGACAGACAGACAGACAGACAGGCAGGCAGGCAGGCAGGCAGATGGAGCTGAACATGTGTTCTGTGTTCCTGCTTCTGATTGGCTGGTTCTCTCTGCAGAGAGTCGGCTGCCGTCTGCCAGACGTCATTCCTCAGTCTCACTGGCTGCAGGTAGGACAGGTACATGCTGGTAGGACAGGTGCATGCTGGGAGGACAGGTACATGCTGGTAGGACAGGTGCATGCTGGGAGGACAGGTACATGCTGGGAGGACAGGTACATGCAGGTAGGACAGGTGCATGCTGGGAGGACAGGTACATGCAGGTAGGACAGGTGCATGCTGGGAGGACAGGTGCATGCTGGGAGGACAGGTACATGCAGGTAGGACAGGTACATGCTGGGAGGACAGGTACATGCAGGTAGGACAGGTGCATGCTAGGAGGACAGGTGCATGCTGGGAGGAAAAGTGCATGCAGGTAGGACAGGTGCATGCAGGTAGGACAGGTGCATGCAGGTAGGACAGGTGCATGCTGGGAGGACAGGTGCATGCTGGGAGGAAAAGTGCATGCAGGTAGGACAGGTGCATGCAGGTAGGACAGGTGCATGCTGGGAGGACAGGTGCATGCTGGGAGGACAGGTACATGCTGGGAGGACAGGTACATGCAGGTAGGACAGGTGCATGCTGGGAGGACAGGTGCATGCTGGGAGGACAGGTGCATGCTGGGAGGACAGGTACATGCTGGGAGGACAGGTACATGCAGGTAGGACAGGTGCATGCTGGGAGGACAGGTGCATGCAGGTAGGACAGGTGCATGCTGGGAGGACAGGTGCATGCAGGTAGGACAGGTGCATGCTGGGAGGTGTAGGATTGTAACTTGATGGCTGTTTGTTTGTTTTTGGGTCAGGTTGGAGTTTCTGAGTCACATGACTTCACGTCTCTGCAGAAGAAGAACGAGTCACATGACTTCACGTCTCTGCAGAAGAAGAACGTCCGGCGTCTTCCTGGTTTGTGTCGACGGCTGAAGAGACGCAGACTCACCGTCCTGGTAACCTGTCTGTCTCCCTAACCTGTCTGTCTGTCTAACCTGTCTGTCTGTCTGTCTAACCTGTCTGTCTCTCTAACCTGTCTGTCTAAACTGTCTGTCTCTCTAACCTGTCTGTCTCTCTTCCTGTCTGTCTCTGTAACCTGTCTGTCTGTCTAACCTGTATGTCTCTCTACCTGTCTGTCTCTGTAAACTGTCTGTCTCTCTAACCTGTCTGTCTCTCTACCTGTCTGTCTCTGTAACCTGTCTGTCTCTCTGACCTGTCTGTCTGTCTAACCTGTCTGTCTCTGTAACCTGTCTGTCTCTCTGACCTGTCTGTCTGTCTAACCTGTATGTCTCTCTACCTGTCTGTCTCTCAGTGTAACAAGGAGAAGTTCTGTTGGCCGACTCAGACTCAGAGGACTCGTCCTGTCCAGGTGTGTCTCTGTCCCCGGGGCTCCAGGTGTTCACATTTCTTTGTCCACAGTCTCTGAAACGATCCCGTCATTGTAAACTCAACGTGACAAAAAATTTGTATTTATATAACTTCATTTAATAGTTCATCATGTTTATATTTAACCCATTCATGTAAATAATCAGTACTTTTAGCGTGTATAGAGCCAGCATATTTCCACCAGACTCCATGTAAATAATCAGTACTTTTAGCGTGTATAGAGCCAGCATATCTCCACCAGACTTCATGTAAATAATCAGTACTTTTAGCGTGTATAGAGCCAGCATATTTCCACATGTAAATGGGTGAATTAAGAGTTTATTTCAACCAAACCAGAGTGGTGATTGTTGGAACAGTGGAAAGATGAACCAAGACGGCTTTTGGTAGTTTGATTTAGTTTCTGTCCACTTTGAATGAAGTGTGTTTTACGATGCTAAAAGTCCTGATTATTTACATGGAGTCTGGTGGGTTTGGTGATGGTGATTTCGGGGCTGTTTCATGTTAAACTAAAAGGATCTTACTCTTTAACTGTCCATTATCTATACCGACTACATTGACTACTTGCTCCTTGTCGTGTTTGAACCTGTGTTGTCGCTGTAGATGTCTGTTTTGACTGATCCAATATTCTGTTCAATGACAATAAAGTCTGCACAGCCGCAGAGACGCTCTGGTGACGTTTTCTCTGACTGTCCATCCACGTTCGTGTTTACAACACAGCACCAACAGTGACGCATTTTAGCCTTCAAAATAAAGTGGATTTTTCTGTATTCAATGCTTTGAAATGCAAAAACATTTTAAAAATAATTCGAAGTAGCATACATATAAAATATAGGAAATGGCAAAATACAAAAATAAAAAAATTAAACAATAAAAACAAGGATATTGAATAAATTCCAATACATTGATATAAACTTTATAAATTAACTGAAATTAAATAAGAGGGGGGGCTTTCATCAATATATAACAGACCATTTTCCCACCTTATTTAAAGACTGAAAGTGCAACAAAGCTAGGGTTAGTTCCGGTTAGTTCCAGAGAAAGGCTGCGTGCCGCTTTTATTCTGAAAGAGCTGAACCGGAAGTTGTTTCGACGCTACCCCGGCGTCGGGCTCAGACTGCGGACAGACTCGGCTCCGTTATCAGTCGGTGGGTACAGCCAGAGCCCCGGTAACGTTACTCGGTAGATTTAACGGCTATAAACCGTCTTCTTCCTCTTCTCTGTTCCCGCGCTCAATTTAAAATGGCGGCTGTGTCAGCGGATCACGGTGAGTGTGCAGACTTGGAGCTGAGCTAGCTGTTAGCATGTATCTGTAGGTAAACACACTGTTAGCAGGCTAGCTGTTAGCATGTATCCGTAGGTAAACACACTGTTAGCAGGCTAGCTGTTAGCATGTATCCGTAGGTAAACACAGTGTAAGCAGGCTAGCTGTTAGCATGTATCTGTAGGTAAACACAGTGTAAGCAGGCTAGCTGTTAGCATGTAGCTGTAGGTAAACACAGTGTAAGCAGGCTAGCTGTTAGCATGTATTTGTAGATAAACACTGTGTTAGTAGACTAGCTGTTAGCATGTATCTGTAGGTAAACACAGTGTAAGCAGGCTAGCTGTTAGCATGTATCTGTAGGTAAACACTGTGTTAGCAGGCTAGCTGTTAGTATACATGGATTTCTCGGCAACGTCATCACTGCTTGCGCACGCAACCGGGGGGCAGAAAGAAGACGTGTTTCATGTAGCTAGTAGTAGCAGCATAGCGTAAGTCAAAATGCCAAGGAGTTGTTGCCTGGTGAATTGTACAAACAGAGCCAGTGATGGGTGCCTGATGTTTAACATACCTAGGGGGAAGCATGCTTTTGGCAAAAACCGGCGGAGGTTATGGCTTCAAGCCATAAGAAGGGCAGATTGGGGTCATATGTAAGAGTCAGGCTCCCATTGGATCAATCAGAGAAGCTGCAGCTTGTTCAGTTGTTCAGCTAATATCTACCTGTCATGGCTGTAGTACTCGAGTCCGGATCGTAGATAGTTAAAGGTCTGTACTCGAGATAAGTTTAGACTGCTAGCTAAAGCTACGCCGATGTTTTACTAACGTTAGTGCAACAGCGTTAGCCTAGCCTGCTAGGTAAATATTACAACTGCCTTCGTAGTTTCCTATATCTGCGTCCACGTTGTCAACATAAGACCTGTGGCGTTAGAGCTCCTTTTGTACCATAATGTTATTGAATAAAATATTAAGCTTCGCTCCTACGAGATGGGTGGGTTTTATTACGTTACACACAAAGCTAACTGGCTACAGTTAGCCTATATGCTAGTGGACATTAGCTAACGTTGCCGAGGCAGCTGCATTAGAGTTTCGGCGAGCTAACCACAACAGTGTTAACAGTCAACCTGCAGTGATGGTTGAAATGGAGACACACATATCGTACCTTTTCCCCAAAATCCTGGCCATTATTTTAAGGCATAAACCAACCATAGGGGTCACTCAGGGGGAACCCTGCTGCTAACATTGGCTATTACATTAGCCTAAAACGATAATTATAGCCATACATATATATCACAGTAACACTGGAAAATTAAAGACAGACAAACAGATCAAACTAAAATCACGTTTTATTGAGTCAGCGGTTAGCTATATTCAAACAATAAGGAAAGCTTAAGGTTGTTGCAGTAGTGGACCAGCTCACCAGTCTGGCTCTCTGCCCCTGGTATGCGCACGCACCCTGTAATGTTTGGAAACAGGAAACCCGTCTATGGATCTGTAGGTAAACACACTGTTAGCAGGCTAGCTGTTAGCATGTATTTGTAGATAAACACACTGTTAGTAGGTTAGCTGTTAGCATGTATCTGTAGGTAAACACAGTGTTAGTAGGCTAGCTGTTAGCATGTATCTGTATGTAAGCACAGTGTTAGCAGGCTAGCTGTTAGCATGTATTTGTAGGTAAACACACTGTTAGCAGGCTAGCTGTTAGCATGTATCTGTATGTAAGCACAGTGTTAGCAGGCTAGCTGTTAGCATGTATCTGTATGTAAGCACAGTGTTAGCAGGCTAGCTGTTAGCATGTATCTGTATGTAAGCACAGTGTTAGCAGGCTAGCTGTTAGCATGTATCTGTATGTAAGCACAGTGTTAGCAGGCTAGCTGTTAGCATGTATCTGTATGTAAGCACAGTGTTAGCAGGCTAGCTGTTAGCA
>NC_050188.1:24083836-24108836 GCF_008315115.2 Sander lucioperca
TTCTGCGTGTGCACGAGATGTAATACGTCTCCATAACAGCAGGCGGCGCTAATCTGTATTCTCGCCCAAAAAAAGACAGTCCCTCCAGAAAAACGTGATTATGTGATCTCATAACTCAATGCATAATCAGCCAAAGTCTGCATATTTATTTCGGGGGCCGCATTTTTTCAAATACGGCGCACTTTCACCGCATAAATTGCTGATTTCCGCACAAAATATGCAGGGCTTGCATGATTTTCGTTGCAAAAAAGTCCCATATATCTTAGCAGAAAGTTGAAAAATGTTGCGTTTACTTCACACAAGAGCAGCCATTTCCCCTGTTGCCATGAGAACGTTATGAAGTGACGTAATTACGCGACGTGAACATCATCGAAAAGCTGCAAACCCCGCGATGAAGCCACGATGAAACTGCAGTTTTTGCAAGTTCCCGCAATTTCATCGCATAAAATTGCATAAATATCCGGCATATTCCATCACATTTTTTAAGAAAAGGTGCCGCATAAATGCTGAGAAAAAGCCAGATCAATGCTGAGAAAAAGCCAGATAAATGTTGAGAAAAAGCCAGATCAATGCTGAGAAAAAGCCAGATAAATGTTGAGAAAAAGCCAGATAAATGTTGAGAAAAAGCCAGATCAATGCTGAGAAAAAGCCAGATAAATGTTGAGAAAAAGCCAGATAAATGTTGAGAAAAAGCCAGATCAATGCTGAGAAAAAGCCAGATCAATGCTGAGAAAAAGCCAGATCAATGCTGAGAAAAAGCCAGATAAATGTTGAGAAAAAGCCAGATCAATGCTGAGAAAAAGCCAGATCAATGCTGAGAAAAAGCCAGATCAATGCTGAGAAAAAGCCTGATAAATGTTGAGTTAAAGCCTGATAAATGTTGAGTTAAAGCCAGATAAATGTTGAGTTAAAGCCAGATAAATGTTGAGAAAAAGCCAGATCAATGCTGAGAAAAAGCCAGATCAATGCTGAGAAAAATCCAGATCAATGCTGAGAAAAATCCAGATAAATGTTGAGTTAAAGCCTGATCAATGCTGAGAAAAAGCCTGATAAATGTTGAGTTAAAGCCAGATAAATGTTGAGTTAAAGCCTGATAAATGTTGAGTTAAAGCCAGATAAATGTTGAGTTAAAGCCAGATAAATGTTGAGTTAAAGCCAGATAAATGTTGAGAAAAAGGCAGATAAATGTTGAGAAAAAGCCAGATCAATGCTGAGAAAAAGGCAGATAAATGTTGAGAAAAAGCCAGATCAATGCTGAGAAAAAGCCAGATCAATGTTGAGAAAAAGCCAGATAAATGCTGAGAAAAAGCCAGATCAATGCTGAGAAAAAGCCAGATCAATGCTGAGAAAAAGCCAGATCAATGTTGAGAAATAGCCAGATCAATGCTGAGAAAAGTCCAGATCAATGTTGAGAAAAATCCAGATCAATGTTGAGAAAAAGCCAGATCAATGCTGAGAAAAAGCCAGATCAATGCTGAGAAAAAGCCAGATCAATGCTGAGAAAAATCCAGATCAATGCTGAGAAAAATCCAGATCAATGTTGAGAAAAATCCAGATCAATGTTGAGAAAAATCCAGATAAATGCTGGGAAAAAGCCAGATCAATGCTGAGAAAAAGCCAGATCAATGTTGAGAAAAAGCCAGATCAATGCTGAGAAAAAGCCAGATCAATGCTGAGAAAAATCCAGATCAATGCTGAGAAAAATCCAGATCAATGTTGAGAAAAATCCAGATCAATGTTGAGAAAAATCCAGATAAATGCTGGGAAAAAGCCAGATCAATGCTGGGAAAAAGCCAGATCAATGTTGAGAAAAAGCCAGATCAATGCTGAGAAAAAGCCAGATCAATGCTGAGAAAAATCCAGATCAATGCTGAGAAAAATCCAGATCAATGCTGAGAAAAATCCAGAGAAATGTTGAGTTAAAGCCAGAGAAATGTTGAGTTAAAGCCAGAGAAATGTTGAGTAAAAGCCAGAGAAATGTTGAGAAAAAGCCAGAGAAATGTTGAGAAAAAGCCAGAGAAATGTTGAGAAAAAGCCAGATCAATGCTGAGAAAAAGCCAGATCAATGCTGAGAAAAATCCAGATCAATGCTGAGAAAAATCCAGAGAAATGTTGAGTTAAAGCCAGAGAAATGTTGAGTTAAAGCAGAGAAATGTTGAGTTAAAGCCAGAGAAATGTTGAGCTAAAGCCAGAGAAATGTTGAGAAAAAGCCAGATAAATGTTGAGAAAAAGCCAGATCAATGCTGAGAAAAAGCCAGATCAATGCTGAGAAAAAGCCTGATAAATGTTGAGTTAAAGCCTGATAAATGTTGAGTTAAAGCCTGATAAATGTTGAGAATAATCCAGATCAATGTTGAGAAGAAGCCCCAGTAGTGAGAGTAACTGACTTGTGATGTTGTGTTGTAGCGGTCGTGGTCGTCCTGCGGGCTGACAGGATACGTGGAGAGGGTCAACTGCACCAGATCCAACCGGGACGAGTACAAGAGGTCAGTTTACTCAAACTGCTCTGACGTCCAATCAGAGTCTCTCTCTCTCTCTGTGTCTCTGTCTCTGTGTCTCTGTCTCTCTGGTGTATTAATATTTAATAATGAACATGTCTCTGGTGTATTAATAGTTAATAATGAACATGTATGGTGTATTAATATTTAATAATGAACATGTCTCTGGTGTATTAATAGTTAATAATGAACACGTATGGTGTATTAATATTTAATAATGAACATGTCTCTGGTGTATTAATAGTTAATAATGAACATGTCTGTGGTGTATTAATAGTTAATAATGAACATGTCTCTGGTGTATTAATATTTAATAATGAACATGTATGGTGTATTAATATTTAATAATGAACATGTATGGTGTATTAATATTTAATAATGAACATGTCTCTGGTGTATTAATAGTTAATAATGAACATGTCTCTGGTGTATTAATATTTAATAATGAACATGTATGGTGTATTAATATTTAATAATGAACATGTCTCTGGTGTATTAATATTTAATAATGAACATGTCTCTGGTGTATTAATATTTAATAATGAACATGTATGGTGTATTAATATTTAATAATGAACATGTCTCTGGTGTATTAATAGTTAATAATGAACATGTATGGTGTATTAATAGTTAATAATGAACATGTCTCTGGTGAATTAATATTTAATAATGAACATGTCTGTTCCAGCTGCCGCTCTGCAGTGATGGAGGAACATCTCTTCTGGAAGTTCGAGGCAGCCATGTTGGCTCTGATGGCGGCGTTCGCCGTGGTCGTGGTCATCCGTCAGCGCTGGCTCGACCGCCTCGCCTCCGAGAAGGTCCGGCGCCAGATCGAGTCCATCTAGGACGCCAGAGACACCGGAGACACAGGGACAGAACCAGGAGTTTAAAGTGATCCAGACTGAAGAGATCCAGGATCAGGACTGATGAAAACCCCAAACTTTGAGACGTTAAACGGGAACAAGAACCAGCCGAGGGTTCAAGGCCCCGAGCTGTTTGAACTTTGATCAGTGAAATCTTCTCCCAGAGGTCAATGCTCGAGTCCACAAATAAATTCAGCTTTCATTGAAATTGAAATTTTTAGGGTTAGATTATTTTTTGGGCATTTTTCAGCCTTTATTTTGACGGGACAGCTGAGGAAATGAAAGGAGAGAGAGTAGGGTATGACACACAGCAAAGGGCCGCAGGCCGGAGTCGAACCCACGGCCGCTGCGATGAGGAGTGAACCTTTATATATGTGCGCCCGATCTACCAACTGAGCCAACCGGGCGCCCAACTTTCATTGAATTTAAACGTGAAATTGCAGAACTCAGAGACTCAAACTAAGCCTGTGTAGTTCTCAGGGTTCTGGTTCCATAAAATACTAAATATACATTCAGTAGTATTTGCCGGGGACAAGTTTGAACTCGTCCAGTTAAATTTAAATTCTCAGTATTTAAGTTCAGTCTGACGGGAGAAGAGAGTTAAGGATTTAAGTTCCTTATATAATAATCTATAAAACACAAAGATTACATTTAAATTGTTGGGTCAAAGAGGGACTAGTCATAACTTTTGATGGAGAATTTCATTTTGGTTCTAAATGTAACTCTAAAACGTTATTCTTGAAGAAAGAAAGAACTGTTTCCTTCACCTGATTGGTTCAAACTGAACGAACTTGTGTGACATCATCATCTAAACCTTCTCTGATTGGTGGGCCGGACCTGACGGGCTGATCTGATTGGATGTTTACGGACTGAACAACTGATGAAGACGTGATGTTTCATTTATTCCAAATGGAATTCATTGTATTAATATTATATTATTAATTTTAGGGTTTCACTGTAAATATTTGGGGTTGTTTTTCTGGGAAGTTTCTGACTAAATAAACTGAGAAACCGTCTGTAATACGACTGATAAAGTTCCTAAAATAAAAACTGAAAAAATTTGTTCTACATACTATACTGTGACTTTTTATGATTTTTCAACATACTATACCAGTACTTTTTGAATTTGTTTCGACATACTATACTATGACTTTTTATGATTTTTTTTGACATATAGTATGATTTTTATGATTTTTCGACATACTATACTATGACTTTTTATAATTTTTTTCGACATACTATAATATAACTTTTTATGATTTTTCGACATACTATACTATGACTTTTTATAATTTTTATGTTGAGTATGTCGAAAAAAAGTCAAAAAAAGTCATAGTATAGTATGTCGAAAAATCATAGAAATTCAGAGTATAGTATGTCGAAAAAATTATAAAAAGTCATAGTATAGTATGTCGAAAAATCATAAAACGTTATACTATAGTATGTCGAAAAAAACAAAAGGCGTTCCCAGGCCAGGTTGGAGATATAATCCCTCCACCTAGTCCTGGGTCTTCCCCGAGGCCTCCTCCCAGCTGGACGTGCCTGGAAAACCTCCCTAGGGAGGCGCCCAGGGGGCATCCTTACCAGATGCCCGAACCACCTCAACTGGCTCCTTTCGACGCGAAGGAGCAGCGGCTCTACTCCGAGCTCCTCACGGATGACTGAGCTTCTCACCCTATCTCTAAGGGAGACGCCAGCCACCCTCCTGAGGAAACCCATTTCGGCCGCTTGTACCCTGGATCTCGTTCTTTCGGTCATGACCCAGCCTTCATGACCATAGGTGAGGGTAGGAACGAAAACTGACCGGTAGATTGAGAGCTTTGCCTTCTGGCTCAGCTCTCTTTTCGTCACAACAGTGCGATAAATTGAGTGTAATACCGCACCCGCTGCGCCGATTCTCCGACCAATCTCCCGCTCCATTGTTCCCTCACTCGCGAACAAGACTCCAAGGTACTTGAACTCCTTCACTTGGGGTAAGGACTCATTCCCTACCTGGAGAAGGCACTCCATCGGTTTCCTGCTGAGAACCATGGCCTCCGATTTAGAGGTGCTGATCCTCATCCCAGCCGCTTCACACTCGGCTGCGAACCGATCCAGTGAGTGCTGAAGGTCACAGGCCGACGATGCCATCAGGACCACATCATCCGCAAAAAGCAGCGATGAGATCCCCAGCTCACCAAACTGCAACCCCTCTCCACCCCGACTACGCCTCGATATCCTGTCCATAAATACTACAAACAGGATTGGTGACAAAGCGCAGCCCTGGCGGAGGCCAACTCTCACCTGAAACGAGTCCGACTTACTGCCGAGAACCCGGACACAGCTCTCGCTTTGGTTGTACAGAGATTGGATGGCCCTGAGAAGGGACCCCCTCACCCCATACTCCCGCAGCACCTCCCACAGTGTCTCCCGGGGGACCCGGTCATACGCCTTCTCCAGATCCACAAAGCACATGTAGACCGGTTGGGCATACTCCCAGGCTCCCTCCAGGATCCTTGCGAGAGTGAAGATCTGGTCCGTTGTTCCACGACCAGGACGGAATCCGCATTGTTCCTCTTCAACCTGAGGTTCGACTATCGACCAAACCCTCCTTTCCAGCACCTTGGAGTAGACTTTACCGGGGAGGCTGAGAAGTGTGATACCCCTGTAATTGGCACACACCCTCTGGTCCCCCTTTTTGAAAAGGGGAACCACCACCCCGGTCTGCCACTCCTTAGGCACCGTCCCCGACTTCCACGCAATGTTGAAGAGGCGTGTCAACCAAGACAACCCCTCCACACCCAGAGCTTTAAGCATTTCTGGACGGATCTCATCAATCCCTGGGGCTTTGCCACTGTGGAGTTGTTTAACTACCTCAGCAACTTCCACCAGGGAAATTGATGACAATCCCCCATCATCCTCCAGCTCTGCCTCTACCATAGAGGGCGTATTAGTCGGATTTAGGAGTTCCTCAAAGTGCTCCTTCCACCGCCCTATTACCTCCTCAGTTGAGGTCAGCAGCGTCCCATCCTTACTGTACACAGCTTGGATGGTTCCCCGCTTCCCCCTCCTGAGGTGGCGAACGGTTTTCCAGAAGCACCTTGGTGCCGACCGAAAGTCCTTCTCCATGTCTTCTCCGAACTTCTCCCACACCCGCTGCTTTGCCTCTTTCACGGCAGAGGCTGCAGCTAGGGCTGGGCGAAAAATCGATTTTATCGATTAACTCGAATGTGTAGTTAACGTCGATTTGTTAAAATGAAAATCGATTTTCTCCTTAACATCCGCCGACGCTCCCCTCTGGGCTCCCATAGCTCCGAACGGGCTCAGCCCTCCCCCCTGCGCGTTTGCCATAGAGATACACAAACAACATGGCAGCGACAGGGACTAACATTAATTCTTTTCTTAACTAGTAGTTTCATTACTTACTTATCCGTAATCTCCGCCGAAATGACCGGCAGCTCGCGGTGCTCTGTCCCCGGCTGAGAGTCACCTATTCTCGGATAACTGAACCACCAGCTACCGCTGACCTAAAGGACCACCACGCGGGGCACCAGAGGCGGTGTTGAGGAACTCTTTTGCGGCTAAACACATCTACTAAATGTCGCTGATACGACCGAGCTGTGACGGAGGTCTGTAGCGGCTTAACCAACTAGCAATCGCCGCTCTGTAGCACGGAGCTCCTCTTCGACGTTTGTTTCTACCGCTAGTTACTACTAGGAGCTAGCTACAGGTATGCTACATTCAAGAGACCATGGGATGTTAATGTACGTTACTCAGCAACAGGTAGAAATAGGGGCAAGGTTGCGCAATAACGTTAAAATGATTTGAACTTTTAGCGAGGAACGAGAAGTGAATTGCCTGTATGTGTGAAAACAGCTTTATCTCACGCATCCGTTTGTTTGTTGAATATATAGCACCCCCCAATCCTAAAAAAAGGAAAACACTCAAACCAATTTATATTTCCACAAAAGTGGCATGAATAATCATAATGGTATACATGCCCCATGTGTGTGCGTGTGTGTGAGTCAAAACAAAATAAAGTTAAAACTTGTTTTGAACAATTTCTTTGTCATCTGCAGATTGATTTAGGTAGGGGGAGAAAAAAATCGATTTAAATCTTAAATCGGATTTTTTTGGAAATAATCGGGGATTTTATTTTTAGGTCATATCGCCCAGCCCTAGCTGCAGCCCTTCGGGCCCTTCGGTACCTTGCCACTGCCTCCGGAGTCCCCTGGGATAACATATCCCAGAAAGACTCCTTCTTCAGTTGGACGGCTTCCCTGACCACCGGTGTCCACCACGGTGTTCGTGGGTTACCGCCCCTTGAGGCACCTAAGACCCTAAGACCATAGCTCCTCGCCGCAGCTTCAGCAATGGAAACTTTGAACATTGTCCACTCGGGTTCAATGCCCCCAGCCTCCACAGGGATGCACGAAAAGCTCCACCGGAGGTGTGAGTTGAAAGTCTGTCGGACAGGGGCCTCCTCCAGACGTTCCCAGTTCACCCGCACTACCCGTTTGGGCTTACCAGGTCTGTTCGAATCTTCCCCCACCCCCTGACCCAACTCACCACCAGATGGTGATCAGTTGACAGCTCTGCCCCTCTCTTCACCCGAGTGTCCAAAACATACGGCCTCAGATCAGATGAAACGATTATAAAATCGATCATTGACCTTTGGCCTAGGGTGCTCTGGTACCAAGTACACTTATGAGCATCCCTATGTTCGAACATGGTGTTCGTTATAGACAATCCATGACTAGCACAGAAGTCCAACAACAAACAACCACTCTGGTTTAGATCAGGGAGGCCGTTCCTCCCAATCACGCCTCTCCATGTGTCTCCATCATTGCCCACGTGCGCGTTGAAGTCCCCCAGCAGAACTATGGTGTCCCCTACTGGAGCCCCATACAGGACTCCATTCAGGGTCTCCAAGAAGGCCGAATACTCCGAGCTCTTGTTTGGTGCATACGCACAAACAACAGTCAGAGTTTTCCCCCCCACAACCCGCAGGCGTAGGGAGGCGACCCTCTCGTCCACCGGGGTAAACTCCAACGTAGCGGCGCTCAGCCGGGGACTTGTGAGTATCCCCACACCCGCCCGGCGCCTCACACCCTGGGCAACTCCGGAGAAGAAAAGAGTCCAACCCCTATCCAGGAGTATGGTTCCAGAACCGAGACTGTGCGTAGAGGTAAGCCCCACCAGATCCAACTGGTAGCGCCCCACCTCCCGCACAAGTTCCGGTTCCTTCCCCCACAGAGAGGTGACGTTCCACGTCCCCAGAGCCAGCGTCTGCTGCCCGGGTCTGGTCCGTCGAGGCCCCTGACCTTCACTGCCACCCATGTGGCAGCGCACCCGACCCCAGCGGTTCCTCCCACAGGTGGTGGGCCCATGGGTATAGTATGTCGAAAAATCATAAATAGTCATAGTGTAGTATTTTTAAAAAATCATAAAAAGTCATAGTATAGTATGTCGAAAAAAACAAAAAGTCACAGTATAGTATGTCGAAAAATCATAAAAATTCATAGTATAGTATATCGAAAAATCATAAAAAGTCATAGTATAGTATGTCGAAAAAAACTCAAAAAGTCATAGTATAGTATGTCGAAAAATCATAAAAAGTCATAGTATAGTATGTCGAAAAAAACAAAAAGTCATAGTATAGTATGTCGAAAAGTCATAAAAATTCATACTATAGTATGTCGAAAAATCAAAAAGTTATATTATAGTATGTCGAAAAGTCATAAAAAGTCATAGTATATTATGTTGAAAAAAATCATAAAAAGTCATAGTATAGTATGTCGAAAAAAACTCAAAAAGTCATAGTATAGTATGTCGAAAAAAATCATAAAAAGTTATATTATAGTATGTCGAAAAGTCATAAAAAGTCATAGTATAGTATGTCGAAAATGAACAAAAAGTCATAGTATAGTATGTCGAAAAAAACTCAAAAAGTCATAGTATAGTATGTCGAAAAGTCATAAAAATTCATAGTATAGTATGTTGAAAAAAATCATAAAAAGTCATAGTGTCGTATGTCGAAAAATCATAAAAAGTTATATTATAGTATGTCGAAAAGTCATAAAAATTCATAGTATAGTATATCGAAAAATCATAGTCATAGTGTAGTATGTTGAAAAAAAATCATAAAAAGTCATAGTATAGTATGTCGAAAAAATTATAAAAAGTCATAGTATAGTATGTTGAAAAAATCATAAAAAGTCATAGTATAGTATGTCGAAAAAAACTCAAAAAGTTATATTATAGTATTTCGAAAAAAAACAAAAAGTCATAGTATAGTATGTCGAAAAATCATAGTCATAGTGTAGTATTTTTAAAAAATCATAAAAAGTCATAGTATAGTATGTCGAAAAAATCATAAAAAGTCACAGTATAGTATGTCGAAAAATCATAAAAATTCATAGTATAGTATGTCGAAAAAAACAAAAAGTCATAGTATAGTATGTTGAAAAGTCATAAAAATTCATACTATAGTATGTCGAAAAGTCATAAAAAGTCATAGTATATTATGTTGAAAAAAATCATAAAAAGTCATAGTATAGTATGTCGAAAAAATCATAAAAAATCATAGTATAGTATGTCGAAAAAAATCATAAAAAGTAATAGTATAGTATGTCGAAAAAAACTCAAAAAGTCATAGTATAGTATGTCGAAAAATCATAAAAAGTTATATTATAGTATGTCGAAAAGTCATAAAAAGTCATAGTATAGTATGTCGAAAATGAACAAAAAGTCATAGTATAATATGTCGAAAAAAACTCAAAAAGTCATAGTATAGTATGTCGAAAAATCATAAAAAGTCATAGTATAGTATGTCGAAAAGTCATAAAAATTCATAGTATAGTATGTTGAAAAAAAATCATAAAAAGTTATAGTATAGTATGTCGAAAAAATTATAAAAAGTCATGGTGTAGTATGTCGAAAAGTCATAAAAAGTCATAGTATAGTATGTTGAAAAAAAACATAAAAAGTCATCATATAGTATGTTGAAAAAAAACTCAAAAAGTCATAGTATATTATGTTGAAAAAAATCATAAAAAGTCATAGTATAGTATGTTGAAAAAATCATAAAAAATCATAGTATAGTATGTCAAAAAAATCATAAAAAGTCATAGTATAGTATGTCGAAAAAAACTCTAAAAGTCATAGTATAGTATGTCGAAAAATCATAAGAAGTTATATTATAGTATTTCGAAAAGTCATAAAAAGTCATAGTATAGTATGTCGAAAAAAATAAAAAGTCACAGTATAGTATGTCGAAAAAAACTCAAAGTCATAGTGTAGTATGTCGAAAAATCATAAGAAGTCATAGTGTAGTATGTTTAAAAAATCATAAAAAGTCATAGTATATTATGTCGAAAAAAACTCAAAAAGTCATAGTATAGTATATCGAAAAATCATAAAAAGTCATAGTATAGTATGTCGAAAAAATCATAAAAAGTCATAGTATAGTATGTCGAAAAATCATAAAAAGTCATAGTATAATATGTCGAAAAAAACCAAAAAGTCATAGTGTAGTATGTCGAAAAATCATAGTCATAGTATAATATGTTGAAAAAATCATAAGAAGTTATAGTATAGTATGTCGAAAAAAACTCAAAAAGTCATAGTATAGTATGTCGAAAAATCATAAGAAGTTATAGTATAGTATGTCGAAAAGTCATAAAAAGTCATAGTATAGTATGTCAAAACAATTCATAAAACGTCATATTATAGTATGTCGAAAAATCATAAATAGTCATAGTATAGTATGTCGAAAAGTCATAAAAAGTTAAATAATAGTATGTCGAAAAATCATAGTCATAGTGTAGTATGTTTAAAAAATCATAAAAAGTCATAGTATAGTATGTCGAAAAAAACTCAAAAACTCATAGTAGAGTATGTCGAAAAATCATAAAAATTCATAGTATAGCATGTTGAAAAAAATCATAAAAAATCATAGTATAGTATGTCGAAAAATCATAAATAGTCATAGTTTAGTATGTCGAAAAAAAACATAAAAAGTCATAGTATAGTATGTCGAAAAAAACAAAAAGTCATAGTATAGTATGTCAAAGAAATTCATAAATAGTCATAGTATAGTATGTCAAAACAATTCATAAAAAGTCATAGTATAGTATGTCAAAACAATTCATAAAAACGTCATAGTATAGTTTGTCGAAAAATCATAAAAAGTTATATTATAGTATGTCGAAAAGTCATAAAAATTTATAGTATATCGAAAAATCATAAATAGTCATAGTGTAGTATTTTGAAAAAATCATAAAAAGTCATAGTATAGTATGTCGAAAAAAAACAAAAAGTCATAGTATAGTATGTCGAAAAATCATATTCATAGTGTAGTATGTCGAAAAATCATAGTCATAGTATAATATGTAGAAAAAATCATAAGAAGTTATAGTATGTCGAAAAAAACTCAAAAACTCATAGTATAGTATGTCGAAAAATCATAAAAATTCATAGTATAGTATGTCGATAAATCATAAAAAGTCATAGTATAGTATGTCGAAAAAAACTCAAAAAGTCATAGTATAGTAGGTCAAAAAATCATAAAAACTCAAATTATAGTATGTCGAAAAATCATAAATAGTCATAGTATAGTATGTCGAAAAAAACAAAAAGTCATAGTATAGTATGTCGAAAAAAACAAAAAGTCATAGTATAGTATGTCAAAGAAATTCATAAATAGTCATAGTATAGTATGTCGAAAAGTCATAAAAAGTCAAATTATAGTATGTCGAAAAATCATAAATAGTCATAGTATAATATGTTGAAAAAATCATAAGAAGTTATATTATAGTATGTCGAAAAAATTATAAAAAGTCATAGTATAGTATGTCAAAGAAATTCATAAAAAGTCATATTATAGTATGTCAAAACAATTCATAAAAAGTCATAGTATAGAATGTCGAAAAAATCATAAAAAGTTATAGTATAGTATGTCGAAGAAATCTCAAAACGTCATATAGTATGTCGAAAAAAACTCAAAAAGTCATAGTATAGTATGTCGAAAAAACTCAAAACGTCATAGTATAGTATGTCGAAAAAATTATAAAAAGTCATAGTTTAGTATGTCGAAAAGTCATAAAAAGTCATAGTATAGTATGTCGAAAAAAACAAAAAGTCATAGTATAGTATGTCAAAGAAATTCATAAATAGTCATAGTATAGTATTTCGAAAAAATAATAAGTCACAGTATAGTATGTCGAAAAATCATAAAAAGTTATATTATAGTATGTCGAAAAGTCATAAAAATTTATAGTATATCGAAAAATCATAAATAGTCATAGTGTAGTATTTTGAAAAAATCATAAAAAGTCATAGTATAGTATGTCGAAAAAAAACAAAAAGTCATAGTATAGTATGTCGAAAAATCATATTCATAGTGTAGTATGTCGAAAAATCATAGTCATAGTATAATATGTCGAAAAAATCATAAGAAGTTATAGTATGTCGAAAAAAACTCAACAACTCATAGTATAGTATGTCGAAAAAACATAAAAATTCATAGTATAGTATGTCGAAAAAAACTCAAAAAGTCATAGTATAGTATGTCAAAAAATCATAAAAACTCAAATTATAGTATGTCAAAGAAATTAATAAAAAGTCATAGTATAGTATGTCAAAGAAATTCATAAAAAGTCACAGTATAATATTTCGAAAAAATCATAAGAACTTATGTTATAGTATGTCGAAAAGTCATAAATAGTCATAGTGTAGTATGTTTAAAAAATCATAACAAGTCATAGTATAGTATGTCGAAAAAAACTCAAAACGTCATATAGTATGTCGAAAAAAACTCAAAAAGTCATAGTATAGTATGTCGAAAAATCATAAAAAGTTATATGATAGTATGTCGAAAAAACATAAAAAGTTATATTATAGTATGTCGAAAAGTCATAAAAAGTCATAGTATAGTATGTCAAAGAAATTCATAAAAAGTCATAGTATATGTCGAAAAAATCAGAAGAATTTATATTATAGTATGTCGAAAAGTCATAAATAGTCATAGTGTAGTATGTTTAAAAAATCATAACAAGTCATAGTATAGTATGTCGAAAAATCATAAAAAGTCATAGTATAGTATGTCAAAACAATTCATAAAAAGTCATAGTATAGTATTTCGAAAAAATAATAAAAAGTCACAGTATAGTATGTCGAAAAAAAACTCAAAAAGTCATAGTATAGTTTGTCGAAAAATCATAAAAAGTTATATTATAGTATGTGGAAAAGTCATAAAAATTCATAGTATAGTATATCGAAAAATCATAAATAGTCATAGTGTAGTATGTTGAAAAAATCATAAAAAGTCATAGTATAGTATGTCAAAACAATTCATAAAAAGTCATATTATAGTATGTCGAAAAATCATAAAAAGTCATTGTATAGTATGTCGAAAAAATTATAAAAAGTCATAGTATAGTATGTTGAAAAAATCATAAAAAGTCATAGTATAGTATGTCAAAACAATTCATAAAAAGTTATATTATAGTATGTCAAAAATCATAAAAAGTCATAGTATAGTATGTCGAAAGAATCCATCCATCTTCGTCCGCTTATCCGGTCTCGGGTCGCGGGGGTAGCAGCTCCAGCAGGGGACCCCAAACTTCCCTTTCCCGAGCCACATTAACCAGCTCCGACTGGGGGATCCCGAGGCGTTCCCAGGCCAGGTTGGAGATATAATCCCTCCACCTAGTCCTGGGTCTTCCCCGAGGCCTCCTCCCAGCTGGACGTGGTACACGTAGACCGGTTGGGCATACTCCCAGGCTCCCTCCAGGATCCTTGCGAGAGTAAAGATCTGGTCCATTGTTCCACGACCAGGACGGAATCCACATTGTTCCTCTTCAATCTGAGGTTTGACTATGTCGAAAGAATAATAAATAAATAAAAGTTATATTAAAGTAATAGTTTAGTGTCGAAAAAAACTCAAGAAGTCATAGTATAGTATGTCGAAAAGTCATAAAAAGTCTAATTTTTTCCACATACTATACTATGACTTTTTATGATTTTTTCGACATACTATCCTATTACTTTTTGAGTTTTTTTCAACATACTATACTATGACTTTTTATAATTTTTCAAGATACTATAGTATGACTTTTTACGATTTTTTTCAACATACTATACTATTTCTTTTTGAGTTTTTTTCAACATACTATAGTATGACTTTTTAAACTTTTTTTAACGTACTATACTATGACTTTTTATGGATTTGGCCGACATACTATACTAATGACTTGTTATGAATTTTTTAGACATACTATACTATGACTTTTTATGACTTTTCAACATACTATACTATGACTTTTTGAGTTTTTTCAACATACTATACTACGACTTTTTGAGTTTTTTTTGACATACCATATTATAACTTTTTATGATTTTTTGACATACTATAATATAACGTTTTACGATTTTTTCGACATACTATACTATGACTTTATGATTTTTTTTCGACATACTATACTATAATTTTTAATGATTTTTTCGACATACTACACTATGACTTTTTATGATTTTTCGACATACTATAACTTTTTATGATTTTTTCAACATACTATACTATGACTTTTTATGATTTTTCGACATACTATAATATAACTTTTTATGATTTTTTCAACATACTATACTATGACTTTTTATGATTTTTCGACATACTATACTATGACTTTTTATGATTTTTCGACATACTATACTATGACTTTTTATGATTTTTTTCGACATACTATACTATGACTTTTTATGATTTTTCAAGATACTATAGTATGACTTTTTACGATTTTTTTCGACATACTATACTATTTCTTTGAGTTTTTTTCAACATACTATACTATGACTTTTTATGAATTTTTCCGACATACTATACTATGACTTTTTGAGTTTTTTACGACATACTATACTATGACTTTTTACGATTTTTCAACATACTATACTATGACTTTTTATGATTTTTCAACATACTATACTATGACTTTTTACGATTTTTCAACATACTATACTATGACTTTTTATGATTTTTCAACATACTATACTATGACTTTTTACGATTTTTCAACATACTATACTATGACTTTTTGAGTTTTTTACGACATACTATACTATGACTTTTTACGATTTTTTTCGACATACTATATTATGACTTTTTGAGTTTTTTCAACATACTATACTATGACTTTTTATGAATTTTTCCGACATACTATACTATGACTTTTTATCATTTTTCGAGATACTATACTATGAATTTTTGAGTTTTTTACGACATACTATACTATGACTTTTTATGATTTTTCGACAAACTATACTATTACTTTTTGAGTTTTTTTCAACATACTATAGTATGACTTTTTTAAGTTTTTTTCAACATACTATAGTATGACTTTTTTAAGTTCTTTTTAACGTACTATACCAGTAGTTTTTGAGTTTTTTACGATATACTATACTATGACTTTTTATGATTTTTCGACATAATTTAACTTTTTATGATTTTGTCGACATACTACACTATGACTTTATGATTTTTTTCGACATACTATACTATGACTTTTTACGATTTTTTTCAACATACTATTCTGTCTATGATTTTTTTCAACATACTATCCTATCACTTTTTGAGTTTTTTTCAACATACTATAGTATGACTTTTTTAAGTTCTTTTTAACGTACTATACCAGTAGTTTGAGTTTTTTACGATATACTATACTATGACTTTTTTCAACATACTATACTATGACTTTTTACGATTTTTTTCAACATACTATTCTGACTTTGATTTTTTTCAACATACTATCCTATTACTTTTTGAGTTTTTTTCAACATACTATAGTATGACTAAGTTTTTTTTAACGTACTATACCAGTAGTTTTTGAGTTTTTTACGACATACTATACTATGACTTTTTTCAACATACTATACTATGACTTATGATTTTTCGACATACTATACTATGACTTTTTGAGTTTTTTTCAACATACTATAGTATGACTTTTTTAAGTTTTTTTTAACGTACTATACCAGTAGTTTGAGTTTTTTACGACATACTATACTATGACTTTTTATGATTTTTTTCGACATACTATACTATGACTTTTTACGATTTTTTTCGACATACTATACTATGACTTTTTATGATTTTTCGACATACTATACTATGACTTTTTATGATTTTTCGACATACTATAATATGACTTTTTATGATTTTTTTCGACATACTATACTATGACGTTTTGAGATTTTTTCGACATACTATAATATGACTTTTTATGATTTTTCGACATACTATAATATGACTTTTTATGATTTTTTCAACATACTATACTATGACTTTTTATGATTTTTCGACATACTATACTATGACTTTTTATGATTTTTTTCGACATACTATACTATGACTTTTTATGATTTTTCAAGATACTATAGTATGACTTTTTACGATTTTTTTCGACATACTATACTATTTCTTTGAGTTTTTTTCAACATACTATACTATGACTTTTTATGAATTTTTCCGACATACTATACTATGACTTTTTGAGTTTTTTACGACATACTATACTATGACTTTTTACGATTTTTCAACATACTATACTATGACTTTTTATGATTTTTCAACATACTATACTTTTTATGATTTTTTGAGATACTATACTATGACTTTTTGAGTTTTTTACGACATACTATACTATGACTTTTTACGATTTTTTTCGACATACTATATTATGACTTTTTGAGTTTTTTCAACATACTATACTATGACTTTTTATGAATTTTTCCGACATACTATACTATGACTTTTTATCATTTTTCGAGATACTATACTATGAATTTTTGAGTTTTTTACGACATACTATACTATGACTTTTTATGATTTTTCGACAAACTATACTATTACTTTTTGAGTTTTTTTCAACATACTATAGTATGACTTTTTTAAGTTTTTTTCAACATACTATAGTATGACTTTTTTAAGTTCTTTTTAACGTACTATACCAGTAGTTTTTGAGTTTTTTACGATATACTATACTATGACTTTTTATGATTTTTCGACATAATTTAACTTTTTATGATTTTGTCGACATACTACACTATGACTTTATGATTTTTTTCGACATACTATACTATGACTTTTTACGATTTTTTTCAACATACTATTCTGTCTATGATTTTTTTCAACATACTATCCTATCACTTTTTGAGTTTTTTTCAACATACTATAGTATGACTTTAAGTTTTTTTTAACGTACTATACCAGTAGTTTTTGAGTTTTTTACGACATACTATACTATGACTTTTTTCAACATACTATACTATGACTTATGATTTTTCGACATACTATACTATGACTTTTTGAGTTTTTTTCAACATACTATAGTATGACTTTTTTAAGTTTTTTTTAACGTACTATACCAGTAGTTTGAGTTTTTTACGACATACTATACTATGACTTTTTATGATTTTTTTCGACATACTATACTATGACTTTTTACGATTTTTTTCGACATACTATACTATGAATTTTTATGATTTTTTCGACATACTATAATATAACTTTTTATGCCTTTTTTGGACAGATTTCGCTTCGTGAAATACTCTTATAACTTCACTTTAATCAGGAGTTTCTGCTGTTTGATGAATCATCAGTGAATTCATGAATCAAACATTCTTTAATCAAAGTCAAAAAAACTCTTAAAAACACAAATTATTAAACATGACAACAAACAGTTCCCAGATCCATCAGCAGAGATCTCCAGCTGATTACATTTAACATAATCATTTAAAGGATTATTATCTGAACGAGTTTCCGTTAAAAACGCGAGACGGAAAGAAAAATGTCAAAAAGTATCTTCTGTCCATCAGCAGTCTTTTTAAAAACCGCCTCCGTCAGTTGATTGGCTGGTAGGCCGCCGCCGTGACCGCCACCCTCTTCCGGATGCAGACGTAGACTCCGCCCAGAACCAGGAGGATCATGGGAGTTCCCAGCCCGACCGCCATGATGGCGAGGACCAGCGGGGAGAAGGATTCAACGGGAGGAGAGCCGGAGCCAATCAGCACTGTCCTGTACAGGAAACAGGAAACACAAGCACAGAGAGTCAGGGCGTTTACACCAACGCGTAGATCCTACGGCGCCATTTTGATGCTACCAAGCCATCACCTCCCGTTAGCATCCCATTAGCATCCCACTGACTGCCATTCATTTTGAATGAAAGAGTGAATGAAGGGGATGAATGAGTGAATGAGTGAATGAATGAGTGAATGAGTGAACTGACCAGAGGAGGAATTTAGTGCTGTTGTAGAAGGGGATGAATGAGTGAGTGAATGAATGAAAGAGTGAATGAAGGGGATGAATGAGTGAACTGACCAGAGGAGGAATTTAGTGCTGTTGTAGAAGGGGATGAATGAGTGAATGAGTGAATGAGTGAAAGAGTGAACTGACCAGCGGAGGAATCTCGTGCTGTTGTAGAAGGGGATGAATGAGTGAATGAGTGAAAGAGTGAACTGACCAGCGGAGGAACCGGGTGCTGTTGTAGAAGGGGTCGCCGGCGAGGCCGAAGCTCACGTTGAGTCCGACCGTCTGAGGTTCTGCGTAGAACGCCCGGACCAGCCCGGACGCCCTCGCCGTGTCCTCGCTGCTCTGCGGCCGCGGTGCCGAGTGATGACACGGCGTGGCGTTCTCCACGGACGAGTCCCGCCCCCGGGACGCCACGGGCTTCCACTGCAGGAACCCCAAAATCTCAGAGCTGCCGTTCTCAGAGGACAGCCACCGGGACACCTGGGGGGGGGGCAGGATCATATACTGTCTGATGTAGCTTCCTGTCTGTCTGTCTGTCTGTCTGCCCGTCTGTCTGCCTGCCCATCTGTCTGTCTGCCTGTCTGTCTGTCTCTCTGCCTGTCTGTCTGTCTCTCTGCCTGTCCATCTGTCTGTCTGCCTGTCTGTCTGTCTCTCTGCCTGTCTGTCTGTCTCTCTGCCTGTCCATCTGTCTGTCTGCCTGTCTGTCTACCTGTCTACCTGTCTGTTTGCCTGTCTGTCTGCCTGCCTGTCTCTCTGCCTGCCTACCTGCCTGCCTGCCTGTCTGTCTGTCCATCTGTCTGTCTGCTTGTCTGTCTGTCTGTCTCTCTGTCTGCCTGCCTGTCTGTCTGCCTGCCTGTCTCTCTGCCTGTCCATCTGTCTGTCTGTCTGTCTGTCTGCCTGTCTACCTGTCTGTCTCTCTACCTGTCTGCCTGCCTGTCTGCCTGCCTGCCTGTCTCTCTGCCTGTCTACCTGTCTGCCTGTCTGTCTGTGATGTAACCAACCTTGAATATAGATGGTGTGAATTCGTCGTCTATGGAGCGCTGGACCTCCACTCTGCTGGGACGATAAGCCCCGCCCACCGCCTGCAGCTCCAGCAGGAAGCGTGACTGCGTTGCCCGCGGCAACACGCCATCCAGCCATACCTCCACCTGGGAGGAGTTGGCCGTGTGCAGGAGGCGGGGCCACGACTCAGCCCGCCCCCCCTCCCCAAACACAGACAGCTGAGAGGAAAACACATATATAGATATATTATATTATTATATATCTGTAAATTATAGAGTGTGGTCTAGACCTCCTCTATCTGTAAATTATAGAGTGGTCTAGACCTCCTCTATCTGTAAATTATAGAGTGGTCTAGACCTCCTCTATCTGTAAATTATAGAGTGGTCTAGACCTCCTCTATCTGTAAATTATAGAGAGTGGTCTAGACCTCCTCTATCTGTAAATTATAGAGTGTGGTCTAGACCTCCTCTAGAGTGTCTCGAGATAACTCGTTAGGATTTGATGCTATAAATAAATTGAATTGAAATTGAAATTGACTGGTAACGAATTACATTCAAAATCACATCGCAGGAGAAAGTCTATTCCACCCATTTTTGAAAATATTAAATTGGGGACAGTAAACCAAAAGGACTGCCTGTTATTAACAAAAGATTTTAACCATTTCAATTTCAAGACGCCATTCATTATATTGAAATCAATCGCATTCACACCTCCATCTTCATAGTTTTCATATTATTATTTTTATAATTACATATATATATATATATATATATATTATATTATTATATATATTATATATTATATTATTATAATTATCATATATATTATATATTATATTATTATAATTAGTATATATATTATATTATTATAATTATCATATATATTATATATTAGATTATTATAATTATTATATATTTATATATTATATTATTATAATTATTATACAGAGATATATTATATTATAATTATTACACTTCTGGCTGTAGTAGTGTGCGTGTGTGTGTGTGTGTGTGTGTGTGTGTGTGAGTGTAGTGTGTGTGTAGTGTGTGATGTGTGTGTGTGTAGTGTGTGTAGTGTGTGTAGTGTGTGTGTAGTGTGTGATGTGTGTGTGTGTAGTGTGTGTGTGTGTGATGTGTGTGTGTAGTGTGTGTGTAGTGTGTGTGTGTGTGTGTGTGTAGTGTGTGTGTGTGTGTGTGTGTGTGTGTGTGTGTGTAGTGTGTGTGTGTGTGTGTGTGTGTGTGTGTAGTGTGTGTGTGTGTGTGTGTAGTGTGTGTGTGTGTGTGTGTGTGTAGTGTGTGTGTGTGTGTGTGTAGTGTGTGTGTGTAGTGTGTGTGTGTGTGTGTGTGTGTGTGTGTAGTGTGTGTGTGTGTGTAGTGTGTGTGTGTGTGTGTGTGTGTGTAGTGTGTGTGTGTGTGTAGTGTGTAGTGTGTGTGTGTGTGTGTGTAGTGTGTGTGTGTGTGTGTGTGTGTGTGTGTGTGTGTGTGTAGTGTGTGTGTAGTGTGTGATGTGTGTGTGTAGTGTGTGATTGTGTGTGTGTGTGTGTGTGTGTGAGTAGTGTGTGTGTGTAGTGTGTGTGTGATGTGTGTGATGTGTGTGTGTAGTGTGTGTGTAGTGTGTGTGTGTGTGTAGTGTGTGATTGTGTGTGTAGTGTGTGATTGTGTGTGTGTGTGTGTGTGTGTGTAGTGTGTGTGTGTGTAGTGTGTGTGTGTGTGTGTGTGTGTGTAGTGTGTGTAGTGTGTGTAGTGTGTGTGTAGTGTGTGATGTGTGTGTGTGTAGTGTGTGTGTGTGTGTGATGTGTGTGTGTAGTGTGTGTGTGTGTGTGTGTGTAGTGTGTGATGTGTGTGTAGTGTGTGTGTGTAGTGTGTGTGTGTGTGTAGTGTGTGTGTGTAGTGTGTGTGTGTGTGTGTAGTGTGTGTAGTGTGTGTAGTGTGTGTGTAGTGTGTGATGTGTGTGTGTGTAGTGTGTGTGTGTGTGATGTGTGTGTGTAGTGTGTGTGTAGTGTGTGTGTGTGTGTGTGTGTGTGTAGTGTGTGTGTGTGTGTGTGTGTGTGTGTGTAGTGTGTGTGTGTGTGTGTGTGTGTGTGTAGTGTGTGTGTGTGTGTAGTGTGTGTGTGTGTGTGTGTGTGTGTAGTGTGTGTGTGTGTGTGTAGTGTGTGTGTGTGTAGTGTGTGTGTGTGTGTGTGTGTGTGTAGTGTGTGTGTGTGTGTGTGTGTGTGTGTGTGTGTGTGTAGTGTGTGTGTGTGTGTGTGTGTAGTGTGTGTGTGTGTAGTGTGTGTGTGTGTGTGTGTGTGTGTGTAGTGTGTGTGTGTGTGTGTGTGTGTGTGTGTGTGTGTAGTGTGTGTGTGTGTGTAGTGTGTAGTGTGTGTGTGTGTGTAGTGTGTGTGTGTGTGTGTGTGTGTAGTGTGTGTGTGTGTGTGTAGTGTGTGTGTGTGTGTGTGTGTGTGTAGTGTGTGTGTGTAGTGTGTAGTGTGTGTGTGTGTGTAGTGTGTGATGTGTGTGTGTGATGTGTGTGTGTGATGTGTGTGTGTAGTGTGTGTAGTGTGTGTAGTGTGTGTAGTGTGTGTCTGTGACCTCTGACCTGTAGGCACAGCGAGCCGTTGGCGAAGGTGGCGTTGTCGGGGGCAACGCCACAGAGCCGGGCGCTGGGCCCTGATAGGACGAGACGGGACCAGAGGAAGCTCCCCAGCTCGTAGGGCGGGAAGAGGTCAGAGGTCGGCTCAGCCGTGTTGTTGACGTCATCATACTCCAACAGCTGGGGCAGGAAGTAGGGGTATTATGGGATGTGAAATCTGTAAATTATAGAGAGTGGTCTAGACCTCCTCTATCTGTAAATTATAGAGAGTGGTCTAGACCTCCTCTATCTGTAAATTATAGAGTGTGGTCTAGACCTCCTCTATCTGTAAATTATAGAGTGTGGTCTAGACCTCCTCTAGAGTGTCTCGAGATAACTCTTGTTAGGATTTGATGCTATAAATAAATTGAATTGAAATTGAAATTGACTGGTAACGAATTACATTCAAAATCACATCGCAGGAGAAAGTCTATTCCACCCATTTTTGAAAATATTAAATTGGGGACAGTAAACCAAAAGGACTGCCTGTTATTAACAAAAGATTTTAACCATTTCAATTTCAAGACGCCATTCATTATATTGAAATCAATCGCATTCACACCTCCATCTTCATAGTTTTTAACCATGTTACGTTTCCTTATGTACTGACATTTGTTCCTCCATATGAAATTAAAATGGATCTTGTTTATGGCTGTGAGGAGAAAGCCGGGTAGATAAGTCTGGATAAGCTGTCCATTTTGGATAATAAGACTCAAAAACTGTGATATCTCTCTGCAGCCACCTATTTAAGATTAATTTACACTTTTCTATATTGTTCCATACATTCATTTTGTCTGATATTGTCTTATCCTTAGAAATAACAATCCCCAAGTATTTAACTTCTGACTTAACCTTTATGTTATAGGAAGTAGCTTTTCAAAGTAAGAGTGTCTGACCCTGCTGAAGACGGTGGCGCTGCTGTACAGGACGCTGCTCTCCGGCTCCACCTTCAGGCTGCCGCTGACGTTACGGGACACAAACTCCTTCCAGTTCACCTGACGGACACAAACAGCAGTGATGTCACACTGTACAGACCAATCAGAGCCCTGGATCAGACGGTCTCTTCAGTCTAACACCAACTAGGAGTTAACAAAGTCACCAAAAACTGTCTAAACTTCTGAATATAAATAGTAAAAGCTTGGAGTCATTCCTCTGCAACATGTTGTCAGTTTCTCCCCCGTCCAGTTCTTCAGGTTTTGGATTTAGAAGTTGTAAGAGCCACATATTGTATGTTGTTTATGGTCTCACTTATATTATTTATTGATTATAATTAGGGTTGGGTATTATTATGGCTTGGTAGCATCAAAATGGCGCCATAGGAGCTACGCATTCCGAGGAGAGGCTCACCCCATTGGTTGATAGAGCTCAACAGTCCCGCCCACAGAAGGTTCCAGAAGTAAAACTACAATTTCTCCATTGACAGTTGGAGTATAAGCCATGAAATGGTAACCGTCGATGGTGGACTTAAAACCAGCTACGACTTGACTCAGAGATTGTATATGATCATATAGACGCCACTAATCATGGGGCACTACCCTTGTTTAGAGAGAAATGTCTTTTATTCACGATGTCTTGGATAAGTACTTCATTACCCACAATCCCACAGTGATGCCTCTGATTGGTGGAGCTCATGCTGGCGAGGAGGGGACTGCCTGCACGATCCGTCACGACGATTTACGACACTGCACGAATCACGATCGGTTCCACGCTTCTGACGTTAGCCTCCGCCGGGAAGCTAACGTTAGTTTAGCTAACAGCTAGTTCAGCTAACCGCTAGCTGACAGCTTGATTCAGTCTAAAATAACGTTAACTCAAACTTAACACTGGGTGAAGCCGGCTACAGCTGACGTAACAGCCGTTATATATGTTAACGGTTATTTTCAGGTTTATTTTGAGTCTTTAAAGTTATTACATGCTGTCTCAGCTAGCGGTTAGCTGTTAGCTAAGCTAACGATAGCTTCCTTTATTCAGCTGTGCGCGGTGGTTTATAGGATGAGTAGTTCCTTCGCTCTGAGATGACGATATGTATACAGTGTTGTACCTTTGACTTTTTGGGGATTTTCTGTTCGTTTTTTCACTCTAAATGCTACGTTGTATGCTAATGAGTCATGTCCCATCTGGTTAGCCTAAGGCACGGTCTAAAACTCTTTATATACCGATTTATTCAGACGTCAACGGGAGAAATGAAGGGAAACTTACTTCTGGAACCCAAGGTCTCTCAGAGGAGGGGCGGGCAAGTTGGTAAGCTTCTCCTCTGGCCGCAGTAGCGTACTTTTTTAGCTCCTACTTCAGAGCAGGGGGGTCAGCCTCTTCTCGGACCGCGAACATCCTATGGCGCCATTTTGCTGCTACCAAGCCATCACCTCCGTTAGCATCCCATTGACTGCCATTCATTTTGACGTCACTTTGACAGAGAATAACTTTACATCTGAAGAGTTTAAAGACTCTATTTGTCCGTTGTTTATTTCTAAAGAAACACGACAATGTATAAAAGGCTCCATTACCTTGTACCTCACGTTATGGCTCCGTAGCAGACGTTTTTATAAAAATAGGCTAACGATTGGGTCATAACCACGAGACTTACTGTCTCATAGTAGAGGAATTACCGTATAGTACAGGAGAAGCTCTCAGGCAGTTTGGACTTCCATTAGCTGTTTAAGTTTAATTACTAATGTTAACTATCATTTTAGTGATCAATAATTAGCCTGTGTCTATGTTATCTCCTTACATATACCTACGCTCTC
>NC_050188.1:24118836-24123237 GCF_008315115.2 Sander lucioperca
TATGGTGTGTATACTGTATGGTGTGTGTGTGTGTGTATGGTGTGTGTGTGTGGTGTGTATACTGTATGGTGTGTGTGTATATGGTGTGTATATTGTATGGTGTGTGTGTGTGTGTGTGTATACTGTATGGTGTGTGTGTGTGTGTGTATACTGTATGGTGTGTGTGTGTGTGTGTGTGTATGGTGTGTGTGTGTGGTGTGTATATTGTATGGTGTGTGTGTGTGTGTGTATATTGTATGGTGTGTGTGTGTGTGGTGTGTATACTGTATGGTGTGTGTGTGTGGTGTGTATATTGTATGGTGTGTGTGTGTGTGTGTGTGTGTATGGTGTGTGTGTATATGGTGTGTATATTGTATGGTGTGTGTGTGTGGTGTGTATATTGTATGGTGTGTATACTGTATGGTGTGTGGTGTGTATATTGTATGGTGTGTGTGTGTGTGGTGTGTATACTGTATGGTGTGTGTGTATATGGTGTGTATATTGTATGGTGTGTGTGTGTGGTGTGTATATTGTATGGTGTGTATACTGTATGGTGTGTGGTGTGTATATTGTATGGTGTGTGTGTGTGGTGTGTATACTGTATGGTGTGTGTGTATATGGTGTGTATATTGTGTATATGTGTGTGTGTTACCTGGCTCTCCCCCTTCTTGTACTCCAGAGAACAGTCCAGCAGGATGATTCGGGGGTTTTTGATCATGCGCTTCATTTTCGGGTGAGTCACGTCTTTGTTCAGCATCACGCCTTTCAGCACGCACGAATCCTCGATGATCCCACCGGGTACCTGAACACACCACGCCACACGTTAACAGCACGTTCCTCCCCTACACCTGAACACACCACGCCACACGTTAACAGCATGTTCCTCCCCTACACCTGAACGCACCATGCCACACGTTAACAGCACGTTCCTCCCTTACACCTGAACACACCACGCCACACGTTAACAGCATGTTCCTCCCCTACACCTGAACGCACCATGCCACACGTTAACAGCACGTTCCTCCCTTACACCTGAACACACCACGCCACACGTTAACAGCATGTTCCTCCCCTACACCTGAACGCACCACGCCACACGTTAACAGCAGAATTCCTCCTTAGGTGGCAGCTGTGTGGTGTTTTCTATGTCTCTGCACACTGGATGCGTGGCGTGAGCGTGGCGTTTCTGTTGCGTCTCAGCTGCGTGGCGGCTGCGTGGATGTTTCTGTGTCCTACCACCAGAAGCGTGTCTGACGCGGCGCTGCTCCTGCGGCGCTGCTGCTGCTGCTAGGGACAGGGAGGGCTGATCTCGGGACGTAGCGCCGACACATTCAAACTCTGACAAATGGGTAAGTGGGCTGTCTGTTTATGACAACTTAGTGTAGCTGTAGAGAGCCTATAGAGCCTCTCTGATGTTGGACCGTCACTCAGAACACTACGTTGTTATTGTAGCCTCTCCTCCCCTTTATATATCGGCTTGTTCCACGTATGGGGAGAGAGTTGTTAAACATTAATATATAGCTACTGATCTGATTAAAGCAAGACAACGTCGGCAGTATTGACTGAAAAATATGTTACAGAATATTTCGTTCTGTATGACAGGTGAAATATTTGAAAATCTTTTCGCTGAAATTTTTTATTACATTTATATCTACATTGATGTCAAAACCTCGAGACTTTCAAACATCAAGATGTCATTTATTAATATGCATTCGTGTCTAAATGACATATAAACATATTTTCCTATTCTATGTTGTCTGGAAACGCTTCCAACACGCTCGCGTCTCGCGTGAAAAATAGGCGTCGGTTCTATTTCTAGCAGGCAGGTGTCTCAGGCAGGCAGTGTTAAGCTCTGACCTGTTACCATGGGAGACGAAATATAAACAGACACGCCACGCAGCTGACACGCTCGCGCCACGCATCCAGTGTGTAACTGGCCTTATGGTGCCCAACGGGGAAGTGTCAGAGGGTTCTGGTGCCCAACAGGAAGTGTTACCTTCTCCACTTTGGCGTACTTCTTGATGTCGATCTCTTTGCGGCCGTTGTCTTCGCGCTCCACCGTGCGGACGGCGTCCAGAGCGATGCTGCAGGCCAGCTCGGACCAGCGGCTCAGAGCTTTGGTGTTGATGGCCGAGTGGACGATCTTGAGCATCATGGAGCGGACAGACGTGTCCACTGGCGTGCTGTGCAGATTTAAACAGCGTTAGCGTCCTGAAGGGGACGCGGAGGTCTCCTTCAGGACGCAGCAACAGTCACTAACGTCACCTAACTAAACCTCATTAAAGGACTACTGCAGCGTAACTGGCCCTAGGGGTTACGGTTTGTACCAGAACAGGTTACGTGGTTTAATTAGTGGGAAGCTGATTCAGCAGCCTTCCCACTATCGTTAGCCTGTTCTTTATTATTATTCCGTATGTTTTTTGGGCTCTGTAACTTCTGCATACGTTGAGCTATTAAAACCATTCAACTTTTAAAATGTTCAGCTCTTTCAGCTAATGACGGGACTTCTTCAACTTTTTTCTACCATTTATACTTTTTTAAATATTAAGCTTTTAAGCATTTTTTTTAACATTGAAGTCAATGAGAGCATGCTTCAAATCCTTCAAATCTTCTTCCGCTCCCAAAATTTTCAGCCCCTCCATTCTTTCACCTACAGACGCCAAACAAACTTTAAAATGTTCATGAAAACTTCAGGTATTAGGCTGTATCTTTTCAGTTTGATATCTTTTACAGTTTTTGTGAAAAAGCTGTTTTAAGTTTAGTGATCATCCATCCATCTATCTTTAATAAACTGTCTGAACACTTCCCAAAGTTGTCAATGCTTGGGTTAACATGTAGGGACCTCATGATGCTACGGTGGAAGTGTGGTGATGGTTTCAGCCTTGGTAGAGGTGTAGAAATACAGATTTACCCTCCACCCTGAAAGCTAGCGTTAGCAGCTAACCACTGGTTAGCGGTAGCTTGTTTAAAGCTACAGACACATTAGATTAGCATGACAACATGTCCCAGACAACGGTCGACTCATACACATACGGTATTAACCCCTAGGCTCATTTTACACTGGACTAGTCCTTTAAGCAACACAGAAGGTGTGAAGACCAGTCCCTCCAGAAAAACATGATTATGTGATCTCATAATTCAACGCATATCAGCCAAAGGCCGACTATATATGCGGGGGCTGCATTTTTCAAAATACGCCGCACTTTCACCGCATAAATTGCCAATTTCCGCGCAAAATATGCATGAAAATATGCTAAATATGTGGGTCTTGCATGATTTCATAATCCCTGCATTTACGTTGTAAAAAGTCCCATATATCTTAGCAGAAAGTTGAAAAATGTTGGTTTACTTCACACAGAGCAGCCGTTTCCCCCTGTTGCCATGGGAACATTATGAAGCCATGATGAAACCGCAGTTTTAAAAAGTTCCCCGCAATTTCATCGCATAAAACTGTATAAATATCCCGCATATTCCATCACATTTTTTAAGAAATGTATATAATTTATAATAATCAAGGATTTTAGCCCAAACTATCACAAAAACTCTATTTTCTGGAAGGACTGATAAGAAGTGAGAAGGTCTACGGTGAACAGAGTGCTGTGGTGGAGCCCGGTGGTACCTGATCTCCTTCAGAGTGTCCAGCATGTCCTCCAGAGCCTGTCTGTAGGCGCTGATGATGATGGTCGGATGCATCTGCTGCTCCAGGAACTGCTCCGCTACAGACAGCATCTCTCCAGCTACACACAGACACACACAGTTAATATTACCATTAAATACTAAGCAGATCCAAACAGAATCTGAAGACTTGTACAGTTTTCAGCAGTGATCTGCTGGTGGAGGAGCTCAGTTTACTGTAATCTGTGTCTGTGTTAGTAACTGACCCAGAATGAGTTTATTTAATGTGTGCAGACCACGTTATACCAGAGATACTAACAATGAAACTACTATGACGAAAAGGCGACAAAAGGCCACAAAAGACGATAATGAGTTTAGTGTGTGCAGTATTGTGTGTCTGTGTTGTGCGTCTGTTAGTAACTGACCCAGGATGATGACAGACGTGGTCCCGTCTCCCACCTCTTCGTCTTGCTGCGGCTGATCTCGATCATCGACTTGGCGGCAGATGCTGACCTGGATCTGTTGTAAACCATGGAGACCACAGGGGCTTAGTAACACATATACTAACAGAAACATTCATATGTATTTCTATATATTTATTTATCTCCTCACCTCTCTGAGGATGGCGTTCCATCGTTGGTCATCACGATTCCTCCCATGGGGTCCAGCAACATCTACACACACACACACACACACACACACACACACACACAGAGACAGAGAGAAAGAGACACACACACACACACACAGACAGAGAGAAAGAGACAGACACACACACACACACAGAGAGAGAGAGAGAGAGAGAGA